>NW_026128595.1:0-7999 GCF_022985175.1 Labeo rohita
AAAATAGTGCCAAAAGTCTAAGCGCGGAAAAATGGAAATCGGAAGAATACAGATCATATTTATTTTGCGCTAGCATGAAGCTGCAGTTTCACAATACATGAATTACACTTGCAAAAAAAGTTTTCCTTACACTTGAATCTCGATTTGCACCTTTACAAATCTTTTCTTGCGCATGCAAATTTAATGTACGCTTGCAATCTTATGTACACTTGCACAACACGTACTCTTCACATGCAAATCTTTATGGCATTATTTTATCTCCATAAAGAAAGCTCTCGAATTTCATCAAAAATATGAAGGTCTTGGAGCAATGTGAGCGTGAGTAATTAATGACAGAATTCTTGTTTATGGGTGTCAGTGACAGCTACAGTTTTGCTTTTCTACCAGCATGAACCAGGTGTAAGTTCAAAGCCATTATTAGCTGAGTCTGTTGATGTTCATATTGAAGTCAGAGTCTATTGATGTTCATGGCTTTGCGAACCTATATCGGCCAGCACTGTTTTAGTGCAGCTTATTAACCACTTTTCCTGGTTCGGAGCTGGTGCTTTGGGTGCCAAGATTCAAAGAACCGATTCAAAGCTAGGCTCTGGCTCTGAACCAGCACTCAAGCTGCCTTGGTAAAAAAGGGGTATGTAATTTACTTTACTAGACCTATAGTCTAGCCTACTAAATACAATGTTGGCTGGTTATTTCCCCGCTGTAGCTAGACCATGATGGCTGCACAAATGTATTTATTAAACGCCAACCACATTTTTATTTTATTTATATAATTGATTTATATATTATTTATATAATTATATAATTGAAATGCGAGACACTGAATAGGCTGTGTCTTGCAGGATGCAGGACAAACATCGGGACTGTGTTCATCCTGCCTTAGAACTGTCTCAACTTCCCCCTCCAGTTACAACACCCCTGCACGTGCTGGTTCATTATTAAAAACATTCGCTTGTGGTTTGGAAACCTTTTAAGTATTGGCAGTAAAATGACGCTCTGCAGGTCAGGTAAGATTTGAGTTAAGCAAACTATGTCTATTCTAGCTAACATATTAAAGTTTCTTTAATTTCCCATCATGATCTGATCCTACTTGATCAAATGACTGTTAAAATTGAATACATTTAATGAATATAGTTAGATAGCCACCATAATTAATTTCACTGGTTTTACCTGGACATTTTACCAACAGCAGCAATAACAAAAATATCATCCAGACAAATAATTCTGTGTGTAGTTGTGTACTGTGTACTTTTCTGACTTTTATAATTGTTATTTTGGGTTGCCATCTTGGATTACTTGGGTGAAAAGAGAATTTAATGACACGAGCAAAATCACTCAAACATGACTATTAGAGGCTTTAAAGATGCTTGAAGAAGGTTCATGTTGTAATAAATACATTTTTAGTCTGGTTTAATATTTGATATTTAATTATAGGGCTGTCAGTTTAACGCATTAACTTAATTAATTAGTTCTGAAAAAATAATGTGATTAATATATTTAATGTATAATTTCAGTATTATACAGTATAATTTCATTCAAAAAAATAAAATGAATAATAATAATAATAATAATAATAATAATGGATACTTTACCAAAAAACATTAATTTAACAAAACTGTTTTGGTTACCAATGACTTCCACTGTATAAAAAAAAAATACTCAAATTGTCAAATTAAAAAAATCTAATTATCTTCTGTTATGCCGTTGCAGCCTAAATGTTTCTGTGTAATGAATGTGGTGTTAAATAAAATATTTCAATTTGTAACTGATACTATACTTGATACATTCTCAACTGACACAAAAATAGCTTTAAATGATCTTTTGTGGGTATTTTCACAGTCAAATTTATTTTGTGATCAATTAGATTAATGTAATTAATTAGAAAATTTTAATTGAATGACAGCCATTTTCATTTATAAATTTATTATAGGGTATTTGACAGTTTCGTTAATGAATTAAACATATGCAGTACAGTACCTGTATCTATAAAATCATAACACCTAACAAATAATTATGTGATAACGTTTTGTTTGAGACTCCCTGGGTTCACCACTAGATGCCGTAATTTCAAAGGCAGGTCACTTGTCCTTTGTTAGAGACTTGTAGCACTCACACAGGTATTAAATCACCTTATTTAAATGCCACACTGCATCTTGTTCTTGTTCAGTCCTAATGTCTGGTTAAGTGTGTTACTGCCACTGATTTATTGTTAGAGATTTCCCTGCCTTCTGTTGAATCTTTTTGAATTGCACATTTTCCTTTTCTTGTAGACTGATGTTTCTTGGATTTTTCTCTGGCCTAACATTTAAGGAGAACTTTGTTTTTGGATTTCTTTTTTCTTTTTTTTTTTACTTTCATTGTGGTAAATTCCTGTTTTGGTTTTGATATTTTGGGTTTAACCATCTCCAGAGGTGCTGTGGTAAGCACCAACAGGGGTGTCAATATGGTTTCTGGGCCACCTAAACAATATATTGACTGGGCCCCCTGTGTTTCGGAGGGGTGGTGGGTCATATTAGGACAAGCAAAGTTTGACAGTGAAGCTCCTTCAGATGTTGTAGAGAGAGTCAGAGGACGTCTGAAGGACAGACAAGTGATGATCATCAACAGTCCTCAGCTGCTCCAGACAAACATCTCAGATGATCAGATCACACAGACAGTGAGAGAGTGTGTGAATCTGTCTGATCCAGGACCTCATGTGTTCATTATATTAGTGCAGTATAATGACTTCACTGAGAAGGACTTGAGGAGAGTGAAACATGTGCTGAAAGAATTTGACTTCATTAACAAATGACTCTTATGAACCGGTCAAAAACACAACGATCTGTTTTACATTTGTTCGTGAATCACATACTTACTGCTTCTCGGCTAACTCAGAAGTCCTCTGAGAAATCTAATCCTGTCCGGATATGTCTGAGATTTACCGTGTAATTGTTTGGTGATCCGATTCTTTGACCACTCCCTCCACATTCATCATGGATACAGGCCTTTTTGTCATATCCGACAAAATAATAATAGCATGAAATCAATAAGAAGATGCCAATAACAAAAACTAATATCAGAGTTAGGTAAGCATCTGGTCGTATTGCAGTTTTCTCGATTGTTAACACAGTGTAACTGATGTTAGTTGGCTTGTATTCCCAAACCATTCGTTCAGTGCTAAAAACAAAGACACATTTCTCAAAAAGTTTAACAATAAGTAAGTTAAACATTAAGTAGCAAAACTGATGACACACCAATCAGCATCTCTGCATCCAACAACGGAGAGAAGAGAGAAATTAACGAATCATTTACATGGGTATTATACTTAAACATACAGTATAATTATAGTACAGTTCTTTGTTATTTGAACTTTTCTAGTGCTTTTCATTTGCTGCAAGAATACTTTACAGTAGTAAAATGAAAATATTTTTTCCCAAAAGTTGATTGCTGGATTAGCAATCTGTAATTTAATTTATGTTGTATACTATAATAGACATTGAGTTGCAAATTAATTCCTAATAAGAGTTTTTTGTTATTGATGATCCCATGAGTGTTCACTGGGCAGGAGAGTCATCGTTGTATTTGAATTGTGTGTAATCATTTAATACCTGTAATAACTAGATTGAAACGTTTGAAAGACAAATTTATGCTGACTTGTTTAAAAATGTAAATAGTTTGGTCAGTTACATATTCTAGATGTTTGCTAAAGTGTTGCTAGTTGGTTGGTAGGATATTCTGGGTGGTTGCTAGGCTCTTGCTATGCAGTTGCTTGGGTGTTGCTAGATTATATGGTTGACTGTGTGTTCTGGGTGATTACAGACATTCCCACCTCTGTTAATAACAGAAAATCAAACATTGTTTCGAAAAATGATCCAGTTTCAGTGCTTTGATATTAGAATATTTCTTTCTAATGTTAGGAAATTAACATTAAATCATCAACATTAACATCTTAAACTTGCACTAAAACATGATTTATACCATCTAAGTAGTAATTTAATAAAATTGCATGTCTTCTTTAGTGATACAAGCTCTGAAACATTTACTGTATAACCTGTTTTTTTTTTTTTTTTTTAATTATTAATATTATTTATTGACTTGCCATGATGGACATTGAAATGTTGTTTTTCATTTTAAACCGTATAGATGATTACTTAATGGTAATGCAATATTTGTGAACACAACTGGGTACGTCAGACTATAAATCCCCAAAAACTACCCATGGGGGCTTTCTTTGGAGTTGCCACCCCTCGTAGACCCCATGCCACCCCTTTGCCACCCTAAAAATTATTTTATAGATCCGCCCCTAGTGTGGAGATGAACATCTGAAGCTTGAAGAAGGAGAAGAAGAATGGCACTCAGAGATGTTGAAAAGAGTTGATGTGATACTCAGGGGAAACCTAGAAGATTATCTCAGATGTCAGACATATGAAGATGTTAAAGGACCATCAGTGGATGAAGAGCAGAGCAGATCTGAGGAAGGAAATGAGATAAGATTTGATAGAAATGATGAAGGTAGTGTTAAAAAAAACATTTCTCCCCGCACCCCAGAACATTTAAAATTATGATTATAAGCTATAGTTTCAACCATAAAGACACTTCCGATACTTGCACAGCCTCCAAATGTATTTTAACACAAAAGCATATTTGGCAGATTTTCATATTAGTTTGATTATCAGCCAGTTATCATTTCAAATAATTATGGTGCATATTCCCAGATGGATTGTAATTGTAGCCTAATCTGTTAAAAAAAAAATGCATAGTGAGAACCCAAGTGCAGTTTTATTTAAACATGAACTACATACAAACTAAAAAAAAAAAAAGACTTGGCTTGGCCTTACATTAGAGATGGGTAGTCCGATGGACTAGTGCTTTGAAACAGTGTTCTGGAACATTGCTTGAAATGAGGCCATCACGTGACCCATGGAAATTAAGCTTTCTTACCCCTTGACATGTCATGCCAGGCTTAAATTCAAAAATTTCCATTTGACTTGTACTGTTACTAGTTAAAATGTGTTTGTGTAAAATATAAAAAAATATATATAAAAATATCTAAAATAAAATTAAAATAAATTAAAAATTAAAATAACATCCAAATTGATGAGTTGGGGACCCCTAGTGTCCTGATGGGCCAACAGATTTGGCATACTGATCTGACGCTGCTGGTCAAGTAATCTGGATATAAAAATAATTTTCAAACTAGAACAGAATAAATAAATAAATTAATTAATTAAAAAAAAAAAAGAAAAGAAAAGGAAACACAAGGGAAAAGACCCCAACCACATTATACTTGTATTGCACTTGCAGATCTAAAATTCGGAGTGGAAGGATACAGCATGACTGTAAACACTCTTTTATATTGTCTTGTTTTTCACTATCAGCAAATGTCTCTGAACAATAGAAGCTGAACCTGGAGTTGTGTGAAAGTGATGAAATACTTACAATCTCTGAGTCCAAAAATTTACAAGGGATAAAGCCTATACATCAGAGAGTGAACAGTGAAGTGTGCGAGGGGAGAGACATGGCATGGGGAGAGCTTCATGATCATCTGATCTATCTGGTGGAACTTCCATTTCTCAAATGGCCCTTAGAGAAAGAAGTGATGCACCAGACTCTCTTCTGTGAGTATCTATATCTATTCTTCACTAAACGACATTAGGATTATTACAGAGTAAACAGTGTTGTTTTCTTCTCAACTATCACGTTTATCTGCCTAAAGCAAAGGCTCAGGTGAAGTTCTTATACAGCTCAGTTGTACAGCTTGACAAATATATCACGCTAAACTGACACTGAGATCCAATACCAGAAAGATCAGTTTATAAATAATGTAATATAATCCTTACAATTTTCATGAACAGTCTATGATAAATTAATTCTGAAATAAATATAAAATCATCTTATGTAAAAATTCACGATCAATTCTAATATAATTGCAACTTCATAAGACAAATTAACATGCTAACTGCAGCTAAACAGTTTGGCACACTACTCTCCAAAAAAAAAAAAAAAAAAAAAAAGCACTAAATAGCACTAAAATTTGTTCATCTGCTTGTAATCATAGGGGAACCATCTTTAAAAGGTGTTATACACACCATAAGTGTAATCTCATTCTCCTCCTTAGATTTTAAATATGTTACTCTACTTTCATATTTTTGTTATGAATGGGAATTTACTACAATGACAAAAGCTGTTCTGAATCACTTTTATGTTCTTTCTGAGCTCAAAAAGTCTCAGGTGGAGGCCCTGGAATATTTATTTATAGGCAGGCTTTGGGGGCAAAAACATTGAGAACTACCATCTCATCGGATGCAAAGTTCACTTTTACATGTTGTTTGAACATTAATGTGTGTTGGTAGTGTATGTACAAATCTACCCTATAATGATAAAAATCCATGCAGTGGTTTTAAATTAATCTGTAAAAATAATATCCCCTTTTTCAAATTGAGCCATTCTGAGATGCTGCTCCCACAATAGTTGATTGACATGAGCGTTTTATCTCAGCCCCACCCTAAATCAGCGGTAACAGTCCGACCTCCATTGTTTCAATGCGGAGCAGGGATGTAAGTTAGACAAGAATATCTCCGATCGAGCGATTGAGGTGTTGTGTTGCTGGATGTAATAATGAACATAGTGGTCGCTTTTACTCCTGACATCTGAGCCGCTGAAGATGCAGTGGATTACGTTTGTTTGTGAAGGGAATGCGCCTCCCGATCTACATATATCCCTCTATGTTCACACAAATCATTCGTGATCCAGCTTCACCTACAGCAGAAGTGAGTATAAGGGTTTTTTAATGAATATTTGCAATCGCCTTTCCTAATAACGTGCTAGTTAGCAAGTTTAGTGGCTAAACGCGGCTAAAGTAAACAGGCTTGTCACTACAGAGAGAGTAGAGAGGGGTGGGGTGAGCAGAGCTCATTTGTATTTAAATGAGCAATCTAGCAGAATGGATTGATATTTGCAGAGCTTGTTTTGACAAGGTAAAATGGTGTTGTTTTACACTACCATTGAGATTTTTTTACCAAAGTATATAATAGACTTTTCATTAAGCTGCTCAGTTCAGCATTGTTCTGTTCACTAGAGGAGACGAACTCGAGAATGAATCCATACAAGATTATGTGAAGAGAAACAAGTCTACAGAACTCAAGAAACTGATCAGAGATTGTGGAAACAGATTCCTGATTTTCAATAACAGAGAAAAAGAAGACAAAACTCAAGTTATTCAACTGTTAAACATGATAGAAGAGCTGAAAAATACAGCTGAGGGTCGATACTTCACTAACAGCATGTTTGAGGAGGCAGAGATGTCCATTAAAAAGAAAACAGCGGAAATATTAAAAGAGAACGAAAGAGAAATTCAGACTCAAAATGAGAAACTGAAAATCAAATATGAGACAGAAATGAAAGAGCTCAAGAAAAGACTGGAAGAAGAAAAAAGAAATGCAGATGAGGAAAGAATACGAAGGGAGAATGAGTTCAGACAAAAAGAAGAAAAACTGAAAAAGGACTTTGAAAAACAAAATAGAACAGAACAAAGGAACTGAGAAACTGAAAACCAGAAACGACTAGAGGTGGAACAACAGCAAAGAGCTGAATATAATGGGAAAATTGAAGAGATGAAGAGAGAGATTGAAAACCAGAGAAAACAGTATGAAAAACAGCAAAAAGTAAGAGAAGACGAAGATAGAAAGAGAGAAGAGAAATACAGACAAGATCAAGAAAAGATGAAAAATGAAAATGAATGGACTATAGCAGAATTACAGATGAAACAAGAAGAAGAAATTAAAAAGAGAGATTTGGAAGAAAGAAAGAGGATCGAACAGGAAGAGAAAGAAAGACAAGAATGGAAGAGAAAACTAAAAGAGGCTGAAAATGAAAGAAAAGAGATTCAAGAGGAAATTAAACGACAGCAGAGAGAATGGGAGGGTGAAAAGAAGCGACAGATGAAAGAACGAGAGGTAGACAAAAGAAAGATAAAAGAGAAGCATGAGGAACAACTGAGAGAAAAACAAGAAGAACTGGAGAA
>NW_026128596.1:0-7997 GCF_022985175.1 Labeo rohita
CATTCATTCAGTATCATTATCTCATTTTTGACCGAGACGGCTTTTAGCTGGTTTTGCATCTAAACTCTTCATATGTTTTTTTTAAATAAAAAAAAACCAACATAGTTAGTTTCATGGTGCCTTTTCTTGCTATTACAAAAGCACCCACTTGTGATTATGAGCTGAACAAATTCAAACAGTTGACTTCACATTGCTTTCATATGCAAATTTTAACTACCACATTCCTATGTATGATCATTCTGGTAGCACATGAAGGCAGCATCAGCGAAAACAGGCAGAGACAATGGTAGCTTTAGCAACATTAGCCATACAGAGTGCTGTGATACTTACTTTGTCTGGAGCAGACATTTCCGCATGAAGCGTTGGTCTTAATCCCTCTTTCACAATCAACCTTTGTCAAAATCCAGTGCTGCTTCTCACTCGGGGCTGTCTATGCTAATGGGGCAGAGATTGTCACAAATGGGCGGGTTTTCTCCCTACAATGATGTCAATGTAGGGAGAAGTCTGGAATCACATGCTCAGAGAGACTGTTTATGATTTATTGGGATTATAAAAAATGAGTGGGTGGATTTTTACCATTATACATCTACGACCACCAGGGCTTACTGGGTATGCGCACATCAGTATTGCGTCATTTTTGTCATACTGAACAACAAATACTGTATTTGCATTATTGTAAGGGATAGGTGTAGACGTTATTAAAACAGTCTAATAGGTAGCAAATTTAAATTTATTGTTACTTTTTGGCTGTAGCTGTATCCCTCCCTGGTGAAAAAAAACAGCATATGCTGGTAGCTATGTTTTGATGCTGGGATGCTGGTTAGGTACATGACCAGCATAAACCAGCAAAGGACCAGCTTAAACCAGCATCAGAACCACTGATCTATATATAATGACTGGATCGCTCATTGCGTTCTAAACTGCCGTCAGGCGGTGAAGCCACCGGAAGTGTTCGATCCGCGATCTTATTATTCCCTACCGACAGAGAGCACCATTGACTCACAGCTAAACCGCTGACCTAAAATAAATCACCCGATTTTAAGTGTATCAGTCACACAGGACTAGTTTTTATGATATGTGTATGTAAATTAATTTTTGCTTAAAATCTTATCTGCCGTATTTATCGTCTTTTCCAGCAGGATAAGCGATGTTTGGAAATCGTTCAGGTGGGTGTGTCAGCAGCGCACTTGCCGACACAGTTTTGATCTAACACAGAATATAATTCTTAACGTAAGGAACTATGCAGGAAATAGTAAACATGAACATATATCTGGAATTAGTATCTGAAATTGATTCGAATATACAATAAATAATACAATACAAGCCTGTTATATTGCTCTATGCTGTATTGAAATTAAAATCTTGGAAATAAAGCTTTATGTCTTTAAATCCGTACCAAATGTAATAGTCAGCGTTATTTCTCCAAGTCATGATGTGCATATTTTAATGTCCCTAAGTGAGCAACATCTATTTTAAACTCTTAAAGATCGCGCAAATTCTATTATATTAAGTGCCTTAAATTACATTTATCTGACTATAACACTACCTGATTTTCCTCAGTTTCGTCAATGAAAATAGTCTGAAACAAAGTCACAACTAAGCCGCATCTCTATTCAAACACAGCTGTGTTCCGTTTATGAATGAACGTGCGTTTTTAAACGAATATGAGTCATTGATTCAATTACCCATTCCTAAAGAGTCGCTTCATTCCTGAATAAATGATTCAGTGATAAAATCAGTGACTTAACGGCATCTGCTGACAGTTTTGGTTTCATTTTCATTTTATCTTTTTTGTTATTTAAATCACTTTAAAATGTTACATTTAACATTTTTGCATTATTAACGTTATTAACATTTATCTCAGCTTGAGTGTTACGTAGGCTGAATTAAACGTTTAAATCATTAACTGCTTCAGAATGATGTTAACGAAATCATTGTTGAAACATGCATTTAGCCTGTAACGTTACGAATAAAAACACTATAACAAAACAGCACAGACAATTATTAACTGTGCAAGGCAAATTCTATGTATACAAAGCATAAATCTTTTAGTTTTCAGAATGAGCATTTTGTCATTTGTAAACATGGTAAACGTCCGATGTTTATCATGTTCATGATGTTCGCTACTGTAATGTATATTTTAATAAGCAGAGGGAATTCCCGACATTAAACAATAACCGTTTACATGCTTAGGACGTTCGCGTTGTGAGAATGTACAGTGACACGTCAGATATGAAAACGCTGACTTGTTAGGTGATGTTTTCTCATTAAAGTCGTATTATTTCCTATTCATTCAATAGAATGTTTGCGAATACTAGGGAATAGCAATAAGGCGGCGTAGTGGCTTCAAATCTATGACGCCATGAGCTATCCAGTTCTCTATTATAGATCAGTGATCAAAACATACCTACCAGCATATGCTGTTTTTTTCACCAGGGCTATACTAGCCACAACCTTTGCTATTTGAAAGCTTCATGTGCTCGTGACTCTTGAGCTCTGCCAGGAGCTCAGCTGTTTTCAGAGAAAAGTGGTACAGCTCAGGGGCGTCGCTAGGGCTAATCATTCGGGGCTCGAGCCCCGAAGGTTTGTACTCCAGCCCCGAATGTTTTTTTGTATGACCCTATGATTTGCACGGAATTTGACAAAGTTTGAATGATTTTTATCAAAATTTGGTCATTAAACTTAAATCAGGTCGCGATATGGACTGGTATCTGTAAATATTATGCCGCAAAAGACTATTTAAATATGAATCCTGCATGTTCTGTGTCTTTTTATGAATGAACGGCGCGGATGCGCGGTTTCGTTTTCTATAATACTGACACGCGCAGTGATTTCAGCGTCTGCGTTTCACTAAATGAGGGCATAAATACGTTAACAACATCTCCAGAACTGCTCTGAGAGTTACTGCATGAGCATTTCACTGTTTTATTTGAGTAAAACAAGCGTCAAAAATATACACAGAAATTTAAAGGTATTCACGGCAACCCGTCAAAATAAAAGTTCGGTTTAACTTTATTAATCTTTCAGTATAATGTACGTGCCTACTACGACTACTACTACTACTATTAATTATTAAAAATGTTTACATTTTTTTCACACAATATTTCTTCCATGTTCTCACATTTTAATAGTAAATCCCCTTTATTTGCCAAAAATAAAATATAATTTTCATTAAAAGATCAATAAAATAAATATTTTATACCTTCATCTGATAACCAGAAAAATGCACAACACAGAATTCCATGAAGCTATTGTAAAAAATAAATAAAATTTGTTTTTATGCATTCAAATAAACAGAGATGCTAAAACATATTTGGTAACAATAAAAAAAAAAAAAAATTAAACATTTCATAGGGTCCTAAACATGTAATTTTTCTTAACTTTTGATAAATTGACAGTAAATTGTATAAGATTCATGGTTTTAATTAATTACACATGATTAAATACATTTTGATTAATAAAATTAAATTTAACCATTAAAAAGAAGACCATAAAAATGAAAACAGATTTTGAGAAAAAAAAATAAAATAAATAAATAAAATAAAATAAAACAGAATTTGGGGGAAAAAAATAGGGCCCTATTTTTGCATGCAACTATATATTTGTTACAGTTATAAATACATTTTCAAATGTATTATTATAATTATTATTATTTATTTTTTTTTATTTTATTTGTCTAACATATTTTTGTAATGTTATAATTTTGTTATAATACTTTGATATGTTTGCTATTTGCAGTGATTACTATTTACTATTGTTAATAGTCTGACAAGGTCTTTAACACCCAGTTTAATGCCCCCGGACCCACCTAGAAGGATCCAGGTTCAACCACCTGTGTCTAACAAAATCTTATGTGAGCATGATGTGAGCTCCCACCCACTACCACTAGCCCCTGACGTTTTGGCACCAGCCCCGGATGTTTTAAAATCCTAGAAACGCCCCTGGTACAGCTGTATCTGTCTTTTATAAGTCTGATCAAACTAAAGATTCTTCGAAGAAGTGAAGGATGCAATACTACTCTACTGTATGTAGGTGACTCAAGATTAACATGAGATTGGCAGAAACTGTGTTTTATGTCCCCTTTAAATTAATTGTTTACCCATTTTAAATAATGTATTCACATTCAAGTCATTCCAAACACGAATGCGATTATTTTTGAATGAGAATTAATTAGGGAATAGATAGTGTCACCAAGCGGAATTACAACAATACAGCACGTTTTTAAATAGTTTTTGCAAATGCCCCTTTCCCGAGTCAAGCTTCCCCCAACTCAAACATCACAAACACAGCTCTTACAGGTCTATAAAAGTGAAGTTAATAAAAGGTCCAACATATTAGGAATACTTTTAACTTGAAGTTTAGCTTACCTGTCGAGAAGAAACATCGTTGAGAGATGACTGTATCCATCGAAAACGAAACATTCCATCAAATTCTTCCATCTTGTGAAAACACTGCCAGTGTTTACCTTTCTTTTACCCAGTTTTCCCTGCATGTGTAGGCAATTCTCCAAAAGTATCCAAATACATAGGCTAACACGACTCAATGCAATGATTGGACGAACATTATGGTCCTGGGTCGATTCCACAGAATATATATTTATATATTTTATATGTAGATATCTTTAATTATTTATTGCTATCAGGATGTGAAGAGACTTTCAACCTGTATAACAAAAAAAAAAAAAATGTTTCTGGAAAAACCTTTAAAAGCTTTGCTTGTCTGTTACCAGCCTTATCGGTGTGCAATCACCACCACTAGAGGGCAGTCGCATTCTCAAACATATTTCACTGACTTCTGCAGTCTACCATATTCTTTTACACATTCACAGCATAAACACTGATAATCCTAGATATATTCTCTTTTATTTTTTGAGCCTGTCATCTTTTAAAAAATGTATGGTATAAATGAATAAAATGACCCAGTAATAGAAATCCATACCTGCTTTATTTCAGAATTTGAAATTTTCAGTGTGATTTTTGTTGATTGTCAGCCCAGAAATAATCTGTATCAGCCTGGTCGTTTCAGTTCTGTCCCTTAAAGAGGTATTTCACCCAGAAATTGTAATTGTTTACTTTGGTTAATCTTTGAAACACAAAATAAAATATTTTTAATGAAACCTGAGAGGTTTTTGTCCCTCTATTGAAAGTCCAGGTAACCAAAAAGGTCATAAAGGCATGACGAGTGAAGAGAGACGATCACTTTATTTCATGAACAGATTTAAGCTATATTTACATCTAAACAATGATCGACACACATTTCTGTCTCAACGATGAACCAAAGTCATGGCATGAGGTTAAGTAAATGCTAGGTGAGCTATCTCTAAGGTGCTGTAAACATTTTTTAAAATACCACACGTAATGTCGATATCACTGAAATAACTGTCCTTTGAAATCAGAACAAAGACTCAAAGGGGTGGCCAATGCTGTTTTATCACAAATCACATTGTGTGCATTCAGGTTTCCTGAAGAGTTGTTCCATGTGCGTAAAGCCACAAACAGTGTCACTCACTGTTGTGATAATGGGGAAGCTCACTACAGGGCTGAGGTAGTGGTTGGCAAGAAACCAGCAGCACGTGGCTACACCCCACATGATGCCAGAAAGGAATCCTACAAGGGAAAAAATAACATCATCTACAACATGACATCAGGTATGCAAAGGTATGCGGAAGAAAGAAAATAAAACTATAAAGGAAATGTAAATTACAGGAATAGTTCAGCCAAAATCCCTGCAGTGAATGGGTGCCATCAGAATGAGAGTCCAAACAGCTGATAAAAACATCATAATAATCCACATGACTCTAGTCCAAATATGAATCCTCTTTTTGTAAAATATTTTATTTGTGAAAAATGTATCTAGTCGAAATCAGGAGAGAATTATGCACAGATCAAGCAAAATTTACAAAGGAAGAGAGTCTAAATCAGATCTGAATGCATTATTATGAACTCAGCCAAAAGCAATGTTTTATTAACCGGTTTTAAATTTAATGCCTTAATGATGGATTGTTTCTGACAAACATGCAACATTTCACTTCACCATTTTACTTCACAAGGATGGACTTTTGTCATGTGAATTAATTATTGTGATGTTTTTATCAGCTGTTTGGACTCTCAATCTGATGGCACCCATTCAGAGGATCCATTGGTTTGATGTAAAGCTAAATTTCTCCAAATCTGTTCCAATGAAGAAACAAACCCATCTATATCTTGGATGGCCTGACAGAAAGTACATTTTCAGAAAAACGGTCAGCACATTTCTGGGTCAACTATTCCTTTAAATTGAAGTGTTGGTGTTACCTGGCAGTACTGCTCTAGAAAAAAACTTGAGGTCTGTTTTTTTTGATGGCACAGTACAGGAGGAAATACACTGTACTAGTGAGGAAAATCCCACTATATTGTGCAAAGACATAATCCAGATCTACAAAGAAACCAAATGCATAATAGGTTATATTTAAGAATTCAAATAATGCTTATAATAAGGTAATCTGGATTTACCAAACTGGCTAGCCCCACTGTATTGGCTGTTTGGATCTGATGCATGATTTTTAATATACAGAACTGGAACAAATGATGATCCATACAGCAGTCCAGCCACAACAGCAAGAAATGTTCCACTGCAAAACATAACATTTACAGCTCTTATTATAAACAAATTTATAAATGCATTATTCTTTTAGATATGGAGATACTCTTATATTTTAATTATATTAAATATAAGAGTATATTATTTTAAATATAAATGTAACTGAGTCCCTCAGTTTTCCTCAGTGTGAAAAGATGGATCTCAAAATCATAGTCATTGTTGGAAAGGAAAGGAAAAGAAAAGGAAAGGAAAAGAAAAAGAAAGGACAAGGATGTGACGTGACATGAGGTTTCAAATACACAAAAAAGCTGAAAAAAAAAAAAATTTTTTTTGAATTTGTAAGACATGAAGGATTTTTCTGAAGAAAAGCGGGCAGTTTAACCATTCAGGACAAACAAGGGACTCATGAACAACTATCACTAAACAACAACAACAAAAAAAAAAACACACACAGCTGTGGATCATTCAGGTAACAACACAGTGAGAATCAAGTGTATGAAAACTTTTGAACAGGATCATTTTTATAAATTCAACTATGATTTTCTCTTGTGGACTATATGTAAACGTCTTATGTGAAATATCTTATTCAGGTCAGTACTGAATAAAAAAATAACATGCATTTTGTATGACCCCTCATATTTTTGTCAAATAATTAACATTTTGCAGATTGTGCAAGGTGTATGTAAACTTTTGACCTCAACTGTACAAGTACAATTTTCAAAATGCAAAATGCAAAAAAAAAACTAAAATATAAAATAAAGGTTGATTTTTGATGCTGATGATGTATAACAATTGAAATTATTGGTCTATATACATATATTATGTACGTAAGGTGCTAGAAAAGTGTGTAATGGGTCACATAACTGCGATATGTACATACACAAGACGTTTGTTGCGTGGTCTTAATGCATCCACCCAGCAATCATCCGTTGCCACCACAGTTTCTGCGTTCACAGCCTTCGGGTAAAATTAATGAAATAAATTAACTGGATTATTCGAACACAAAATATTTAAAAATTTACAAAGCTTCTAAAGAAACGCAGTGGTGGAAAAAAATATGAGATGTGAGGAAAATATATATTTAAATGCTTTTCCATTCCTCTGAGAAACATTCTGTTAGCTCCTATAGAACAATTCGGAGCGAAACCAAAGATTATTAGGGGAACGCAATGCTTTTGAGTCGTCTTGCAAATATTTTGTTTCTCCAATAAACTTTGCACTCACAAATAACAGTTTTACATGCAAACGTGTGTTTTTTCAAGGGAACACAAAAGCACTGAAAAATTATTTTTCCTTTAATCTCATTTTCCCCCAGTCTCCATGTCTCTTAGGCACTCTATAAAAACTTAAATTCATTAGCACATAGTGTCAACATACATGGTCTATTATTAATGGTGTTTCTTCAGATGTTGCAGATC
>NW_026128597.1:0-7981 GCF_022985175.1 Labeo rohita
ATTTCTCAATGCAACAATGCATAAACTACACCTTGAGAAATGGCTGCATGAGCATTCATCACTTGCATCAAACATCAAACTCTAAACAAGCAACAGGCCCTCCAAGTGCTTCACAAGAGGCCACATCCCCAAACATGTGCTCTCCACACTGATACTGAAGTGAATATATCAAAGTCTTAAATGTTCTAGGCAGACAGAGAGCGCAACGAGAGCCAGACCAACAAACGAATGGGAAGAAAGAGGCAACAAGCTCATTTCACGCTTGTCATTCATCCCCCTGTAACCTGAATGGTTCCTCCTGCTCAGATTTGGACTCTTGCGTTTGGAGGTGTGCATTCAGACGGCTGCAGGGGGAAGATAAGACACGTTATTCTGCAGGTACTGAAGGAGAGGTCAGTCAAGGGTTAGAGGAACCATTCTCCAAAATGTGTTATCAGACGGCTCATTTTAGTTTGATACCGCAGGTATTTGCTAAGATTATGTAACGCAAATGGCCATGATAGCAACTTTTAATGGACCGTCAGTCACAAAAAATGTATGAGGAATGATTTGAATATCAATTTATGTCTGTTTCAAAAAAATCCTCTATATATGCAGAAAAAAAAACTCAACCTTTCCTCCCACTGTACTGCAGGAAGATTAAATGGAGAACAAATGAGACAGAAAACAAAAATTGTGTTGAATGATGTAATATTTACCTACAGTATAAAGCAATACTCGCAATGTCTAATATTATCAGCAATGAAGCCACTCTTCTTATATATTTATTTGCCTATTTTTCTGGCCAAAACCAGTTTTAAATATATCCTAAATATAAACAGTGAAGCTCAATGAAATACAACTTCAGAAAACCAGTCAGTATCTGGTGTGACCACCATTTGCCTCACACAGTGCAACACATCTCCTTCGTATAGAGTTGATCAGGCTGTTGATTGTGGCCTGTGGAATGTTGGCCTGTGGAATGTTGGTCCAATGGGCCTCACTCCTCTTCAAGATCCACGCACTCACGCTCATTACGCTGGAATCAGCCTCAGCTGCACCTCATCAGCCAGCGTCCTTATAAGCCGTGTGCCGGCTGACTCAGGAGAGATCGATCTCCAAAAGAGCTCTGACTAATGGTGTTTCTCTTCTCTCTCAGACAGCAGCTGAAGACTGATTCCCCTCACGTTTCACTGGACCTGCACGGAGCACGAAGACTGCGAGCACCGATTGTCAAGAGCTACCCCTCCACCAGCGGTTAACGCTTTCACTTTCACTTTTGCCTTCACGTTTGTTAATAAATCCACCCTCCGGGGCTGAACAGTGAGTTTTCTGTCCTGTCTTCCTTCCCACCCGTGACAGACTGGTGGAGAATGCGGGCATATTGGTGAAGGATTTCAGGCAGAAAAACCAGCTCACTCCTCACCCGAAACTTTTTTTTCTTTCCCTTCTACTTTCACTATGTCACAGACATCAGCGGAAGGCGTGCGCTCCTCCCCAGAGATGGACCAGCTGCTACAACGGCTCACAGAGGTTAGCATCCGCCAACAACAAATTGTCGAACACCTCGCCACCCGGCAGGGACAAACGGAGCAGGAACTAGCCGCCCTTCAAGCAGCCGCCGCCCAACGCGCTCCGCTACTGGACTCGCGCGCTCACGCGGCCCGCCTACTACCGAAGTTAACGCCTCATGACGATGTCGAGGCTTTCCTACAGATGTTCGAGAGTACCGCCGTGTCTGAGGACTGGCCACGGGAAGATTGGGCACGGGCGTTGGCACCCCTCCTCTCTGGTGAGGCACAACGTGCCTATTTCTCTCTTCCCCCTGCCGCTGCAGAACAATACACGGAGGTGAAGAACGAAATCCTGGGACGTCTGGGTCTCTCTCCAGTTTGTGCCGCCCAGCTCTTTCACGAATGGGAATACAAGCTCCGCCTTCCCGCCCGTGCCCAGATTGTCGAGCTCGCCCGCTTGGCACGTCACTGGCTGTTAGAAGGAAATCCCTCAGCTGATCAAGTAGCGGAGCGTGTAGTAGTCGAACGCCTCCTGCGAGCCCTGCCCCGTTCACATCGCCAGGCTGTGAGTATGAGGAACCCCTCCAACGTGCAAGAGCTCATAGAGGCGGTTGAGTTGGCGGATGCTACCCAGCAACGGGAGGCCGGGGAGCGAGCGCCACCTTTTCCCCGGAGGGTGGTCCAGGAGCGACGCGCGCCGGAGGGCACACCGCGACCTTTCAGCAGGCCGGCGGCTCCCTCTCCTCGCGACGAACCCATGCCAACCGAAGCCCCGGTGACCCCCACCAAGAACTGGCTGGCGGGCTGCATCGTACATGCAGACGTACCATCAGGAGCTCCAGAGGTGGAAGTAAAAATCGGCAAGAAGGTTTTCCGTGCCCTTCTGGACTCCGGCAGTGCGGTCAGCCTAGTGCAGTCCCATATCCTCCCTCCCAAGGATGAGTCTAAGGCGGTGCTACCCATCACCTGCGTCCATGGGGAAACAAGACAGGTCCCCGTCAGACGAATCGTCGTATCCGCCGCCACAGGTACCTGGCCTCTAGAAGTCGGGCTGGTTAAGGACCTCCCCGTGCCAGTTCTTCTTGGAAGGGACTGGCCAGGTTTCGACCGCCTGTTTGCTGCCGCCACTCAGCCCGCCAGCCCAAGAGGGAGCCGCTGGAAGCCAAAAACACCTCGTGGGCCACGCCGTCGTCCAGCTCTACTGGCTTCGGATAGCGGGAGAGATGGTGAGTCCCCTTCTCACAATCCTAACGTGTTTTATGATGTCTTCCAACAGGCTACCGAAGGGGGCTCTTTCGCCAGGGACCAACGAGAAGATGATCGGCTCAAGCATTGCTGGAACCAGGTCCGGTCTATCGATGGCCGCGATGTCAAGCCAGCTCCACACCCTCTCCCGCACTTCGTGGTCCAGAACGGCCTGCTGTATTGTGTCGCAGAGCGAAGGGGGGAGGAAAAACGTCTACTAGTGGTGCCACGGTCAAGAACAGAAACGGTCATTGAACTCGCACACTCGCATCCCATGGCCGGCCACCTGGGACAGGAGAACACCGTCCGGAGGATTCGAGACCGTTTCCACTGGCCGGGCCTCGACGGCGAGGTCAAACGCTTCTGTCAAGCCTGTCCTACCTGCCAGCGGACCTCCCCAAGAAAACCTCCCCCCTCACCGCTGATCCCATTACCCATCATCGACGTGCCCTTCGAGCGCATCGGGATGGACCTGGTGGGTCCGCTGCCGAAGTCTGCCCGGGGCCACGAGCACATCTTGGTGGTGGTCGATTATGCCACGCGGTACCCGGAGGCGGTCCCTCTCCGAAAAGCCACGGCAAAAAACATCGCCCAGGAACTCTTCCAGCTCTTTAGCCGCGTCGGCATACCCACCGAGATCCTGACCGATCAAGGTACTCCCTTCATGTCCCGGCTAATGGCGGATCTCTGCAGGCTGCTGCGGGTGAAGCAGTTGAGGACCACAGTTTACCATCCGCAGACCGACGGGCTCGTCGAACGCTTCAACCAAACCCTAAAACAGATGCTTCGACGAGTCAGTGCAGAGGACAGAAGGGACTGGGACCTGATGCTACCTTATGTCCTCTTTGGCATCCGTGAGGTTCCCCAGGCCTCAACTGGCTTCACCCCATTCGAACTCCTCTTCGGCCGACAACCCCGTGGCCTCCTGGATGTGGCGAAGGAGGCCTGGGAGCAGCAGCCTGCCCGTCACCGTTCGGTGGTTGAACACGTCCAGCAGATGCGAGAGAAGATCGACCGGGTGATGCCATTAGTTCGGGAACACTTGGTAAAAGCCCAGCAGAGCCAACAGCGACATTATGATCGGCCAGCCCAACCACGGGAATTCCAACCCGGAGACCGAGTGATGGTCCTAGTCCCTACCGCGGCCTGCAAGTTCCTCGCGACCTGGCAGGGCCCCTATACCGTCATAGAACGAGTTGGACCCGTCAACTACCGCCTCCGACAGCCGGGGCGAAGACGTACGGACCAGGTCTACCATGTTAACCTCCTCAAGAGGTGGGTCGGGACTAGGGACCAACTCGCCGCCCTATGCCTCTCCGAGCCCGTGGTTGTGGACATGGATCCCCACCTCTCTGCTGCCCAGAAGGGAGACCTACAACACCTGATCGGTCAGTTCTCTGATGTGTTCTCTCACCTCCCGGGCAAACCAACGTCCTCCATCACGACATCCGTACACCACCGGGTGTCGTCGTTCGGCAGCGGCCTTATCGGGTCCCAGAGGCTCGTCGGCAGGCTATTGAGGACGAAGTCCAACAAATGCTGAAGTTAGGGGTGATCGAACCATCGCGCAGCCCATGGTCCAGCCCCATCGTTATGGTCCCCAAGCCAGACGGCACCCTCCGGTTCTGTAACGACTTCCGACGACTCAACGAGGTGTCAGAGTTTGACGGCTACCCCATGCCTCGAGTGGATGAACTTCTAGACCGATTGGGGCGGGCCCGGTATATCTCCACTCTGGATCTTACCAAAGGTTACTGGCAAGTACCTCTCTCTGAAGATGCCAAACCCAAGACCGCCTTCTCCACCCCTAGCGGCCATTGGCAGTACCGGACCCTCCCCTTCGGTCTTCATGGAGCTCCCGCGTCCTTTCAACGAATGATGGATATCATCCTCCGGCCACATCAGACGTATGCAGCTGCATACTTGGACGACGTCGTCATCCACTCAGAGACATGGGAGGACCATCTTGACCGTCTCCGGAGGGTGCTGACGGGCCTACGAAAGGCTGGGCTGACCGCCAACCCCCGCAAATGCCACCTAGCACTACGAGAAGCGAAGTACCTGGGTTACCAAGTCGGACGGGGCATCATCAGGCCTCAGGAAAAGAAGGTGGAAGCCATAAGGTCCGCACCAAGGCCAGTAACCAAGACCCAGGTACGAGCCTTTTTGGGGTTGGCGGGGTATTATCGCTGCTTCATCCCTAACTTCTCCTCTTTAGCCGCCCCTCTGACAGACCTGACCAGGAAGGGACAGCCGGAGAAAGTTCAGTGGTCTCCAACAGCGGACAAAGCCTTTCAGCAAATAAAAGAGGCCCTTACCTCGGAGCCAGTCCTGTGCGCCCCAGATTTTAGCTGTCCCTTCCTGCTACAGACGGATGCCTCAGACACCGGTCTCGGAGCGGTCCTCTCCCAGGTCCAGGAAGGGGAAGAGCATCCGGTCTTATACATCAGCCGAAAGCTGACCCCAGCCGAGAGAAACTATGCCACAGTGGAAAAAGAGGCCCTGGCCATCAAGTGGGCAGTCCTGGAGCTGCGGTACTACCTCCTCGGCCGGAGGTTCACCCTGGTAACCGATCACGCCCCTCTTCAATGGATGGCCAGAGCCAAGAACACCAACGCCAGGGTGACCCGATGGTTCCTCGCGCTCCAGGACTTCCACTTCGTCATCAAACATCGAGCTGGGGCCACCAATTCCAACGCCGACGGACTCTCTCGGATCTGGGCAGCTTTCGCAGGTCTGTCAGGGGTCACTCCCCACCCACCCCCTATTTCTCCCCTATTAACTCATCTCATCCACAGGACCAGGTCGACGCTTAGGGGGGGGGAGTGTGACGAGCGTCCCGCTCAGTTAGCAGCGTCGCCCTGGAAACCAATGAGATCCACGCACTCACGCTCATTACGCTGGAATCAGCCTCAGCTGCACCTCATCAGCCAGCGTCCTTATAAGCCGTGTGCCGGCTGACTCAGGAGAGATCGATCTCCAAAAGAGCTCTGACTAATGGTGTTTCTCTTCTCTCTCAGACAGCAGCTGAAGACTGATTCCCCTCACGTTTCACTGGATCTGCACGGAGCACGAAGACTGCGAGCACCGATTGTCAAGAGCTACCCCTCCACCAGCGGTTAACGCTTTCACTTTCACTTTTGCCTTCACGTTTGTTAATAAATCCACCCTCCGGGGCTGAACAGTGAGTTTTCTGTCCTGTCTTCCTTCCCACTGTTCATCCATGAAGTGAACCGGGTGGCTGGTCTCAGACGATCTTGGAGGTGAAGATGCTGGATGTGGAGGTCCTGGGCTGGTGTGGTTACATGTGTTCTGTGGCTGTGAGGCCGGTTGGATGTACTGCCAAATTCTCTAAAACGCCTTTGGAGACGGCTTATGTTAGAGAAATGGACATTCAATTCACGGGCAACAGCTCTGGTGGACATTCCTGCAGTCAGCATGCCAATTGCACACTCCCTCAAAACTTGCGACATCTGTGGCATTGTGCTGTGTGATAAAACTGCACATTTTAGAGTGGCCTTTTATTGTGGCCAGCCTAAGGCACACCTGTGCAATAATCATGCTGTCTAATCAGCATCTTGATATGCCACACCTGTGAGGTGGATGGATTATCTCGGCAAATGAGAAGTGCTCACTAACACAGATTTAGACAGATTTGTGAACAATATTTGAGAGAAATACGCCTTTTGTGTACATAGAAAAAGTCTTAGATCTTTGAGTTCAGCTCATGAAAAATGGGGGCAAAAACAAAAGTGTTGCATTTATAACTTTGGTAAGTGTATATATATATATATCCAAAGTTTTTGAACAGTAAGATTTTTAATGTTTTTTTGGAGAGGTCTCTTCTGCTTACCAAGCCTGCATTTATTTGATTCAAAATACAGCAAAAATTGTTAAATATTTTTACTCTTTAAAATAACTGTTTTCTATTTGAATACATTTTAAAATGTAAT
The DNA here is from genome assembly GCF_022985175.1 of Labeo rohita. Lineage (NCBI taxonomy): Eukaryota > Metazoa > Chordata > Actinopteri > Cypriniformes > Cyprinidae > Labeo > Labeo rohita. The sequence goes on from NW_026128597.1 coordinate 6,692, forward strand.
TTATTCCTGTGATCAAATCTGAATTTTCAGCATCATTACTCCAGTCCTCAGTGTCACATGATCAACATGACCTTCAGATCCTATTCAAAAGCTTAAAGTCAGTATAATATTCTTTTTTTTTTTTTTTTTTTTTTTTTTTTTTTTTTTTTTGGGGAAAGAAAGTATAGAAATTAATACTTTAATTGAGCAAGGATGCTTTAAATTGATCAAAAGTGATGATAAAGACATGTATAATGTTAGAAACAATTTCTATTTCAGATAAATGCTGTTCTTTATAAACTTTATATTCATCAAAGAAACCTGAAAAAATTCTGCTCAGCTGTTTTCAATACAATAATAATAATAAATGTTTTTTGAGCAGCAAATCAGAATATTATAATGATTTGTGAAGGATCATGTGACTGGAGTAATGATGCTAAAAATTCAGCTTTGAAATCACAGGAATAAATTACATTCTAAAATACATTAAAAAAGAAAACAGGTATTTTAAATCAAAATTTGTTTTTGAAATTTTACAGTTTTTGCTGTACTTTGGATCAAAGAGATTTCTTTAAAAAAGAGTAGATATTCAATTACGGTTGCTCTTTTTGATGGGGAGCCTGAGCTCCAATTCTTATGAAAGGCTCGAAACACTCCTGTCTAAATCTATCCAAGTGTGAAACTTCAGGCAATGTCAAAAGCAACTTCCAGAGCCATGAGGAGACATCGAGGACATCTCGATGACGTCACACTCGAGTTAACGATCTCGAATCTGACTCTCAAATGCACAAAAGATGTGTCATTCACTTGAGCAGATTTCAGCCGTCCACCGAGGCCTTTGTGACACTCACCGCTGCCAAGTAATTATGTTGGAGAACATGAGAGCCGGCAGACCTTCTGGACACGTCGATTTACTGAGGGAACATCGACAACTGGAATAAAAGAGGCAGAAGACGGAACACGGCCTGAAATCACCCAATCAAAGTCACATTATGATGATGCCGACAAACGCTCTCGGGCTAGAAATAACAAAAGTTCAAAATGATCTAGAGTCTGGGTCCGTTTGATTGCTTTTCTCAACTCGCTGCTGCAAAACTAAGGATCTGACATTTGACGCTGTCAAATGAACATTAAATCCTGACAAATGCAAACAGTGCTATTTATATATATATAAAAAGACGCTTCTGACATTAGCGTTCGAATCACATTCAGATGAACTGCGGCACGTCCGTGTCCGGGTCGTGTTCTTTTATCACATCTGTCAGCTTCTTTGAAATGTCTAAATGAGCAGCAGAAGAATTTAAGCCTGAA
>NW_026128598.1:0-7981 GCF_022985175.1 Labeo rohita
TGATCTATAATATATCCTGACATCACTCCTTAAGCAGTGTTTTTAGTATAAAAACAAATATCAGTGAAATGCCACCTATTACTTTAGGAACATTTGACACTTCATTTGAATAAATCATATCTGACTTTAATCTCCATTCTTATCAGTTGTCTCGCACCCCGAGACAGCATAAAACACACAGCAAATCATTAAATCATACCTAGCACCCTGCTGCACTAAGCTAGATTGATCTTTTTATAGAGTCTGTATTGTTAAAGACCTGTCTTGTATGTGAGCGGGTGGCATGATGTAGGTGCTTCGTGTGCTGTCACTTCATCAAATAGACACAGATCAGACAGACTGATCTCAGCTCAGACAGCAAGTGTCAAAACCTGTCTGAAAGAATCTGTTCTGCATCCCTTGCTGGATATTCTACATTCCCCTGCAATCCTTTCTCCAGATTTTATATCTCCAGTATGTCTCCACATATAAAGTCCATGTGCTGAGCTTGTGGATTATTTTTTGTAATGCGTCTTTGAAGACATTTTTACAAAAAAACAGTTCCTCTCTAAGTACACAAAAATGCTTTTAGCCACAAATTCTGCTTTAGTGGGGAGTCTGTTCTGCTTCAGTAGCTCATGCTCTGCCATCAATGAAGCTATATTGACTTTCATTTGGGGAAAAATAAGAAAAGGTAATCAGTAGCGTGTGCAGAAAATTCTCAGTGGTAGGGGGAAAAAAACGCAATTATCCGCCCAAATTCCAGTTACTTGCACACAATAATGAAGGTTATTGTTTGGAGCCAAATGCAACTGTTTACTCATTGTAGAATCTTTGAAACCCGGCCAGATTACACTGTCAAATTGGATTCATTTGCATAGAGATTAATGAGAGAGATTGCCTGAGTATTTGACTTGTTCATATATGTGCTAATTACAGTTAGCTGTACTCCAGCTCATTAATATGTAAATACACAAGTCTTTCTCATTAATGCACAAGCCAGTTTATGCTGAAACATCTAAATCGTTTACAAGTGCAGGGTAGGCCTAATTGAAATGGGCCTTTGAGCATCTGAGGGTGACCTCTGCACTTGCTGATACTCTTTTGTACAATTGCAGAATATGATTCTTGCTGTGGCAAATCTGTAATTCTTCAGGACGCCTTGCTGCATAGGCTGCAGAGATAGATTAGTTTTCAATTACCTGTGTGTAGTGAAGCCTAAAAGCTGGACTAGCCTCTTCGTCATAGCTGTTAGGGCTATTTAAAGCTCCACATATAAGATTTTGCTGATTCTGAAACTCTGAAGTGTCTGAAGAACTGCTGTGACAGATCTAGGGTTTTTTGGAAGCAGGCGTTTCAGTTCAGTATTTTATTGCTTCTGAGTGCTGCCCTAATGCATTTCAGAAAGTTGTGTGAAGTTATTATTGGCAAAAAGCACAAATATGCAACTGGAGAGGTTAATGCTAATTAGAAACAACTGAATTATTAATTTGTTTATTGTTGCAATTAGGGAAATGTCCATGCGTTCAGTCTAACCGTTTTGTATGGTTTATAATTGAAATGTTTATTTTTGCATGCATGAAAGTAGGTAAGGCATTTTAGTTTTTATGTGGAAGTGTGTGTGTGTGTGTGTGTGTGTGTGTGTGGGAGGGGAGTTACGGTACATATATTCGTACCAACAATTTTATTATAACTGAATTAATTTAAAGAAAAAGCAACTTGTTCAGTAAACCACAGTTTAATAAATATATATATATATATATATATATATATATATTTAAAATATATAATTTTATATAAATATTTACATTTATACTAAATATAAATTTTATATTATATTTATATAATTAATTCCTCTGGCTGTACCAAAAACATACCAAACCTAAATCAAATAGCCTCTCAATAGCCTAAACCAATTTGTCAAATAAATCACTCTGCAAAACCTTAAACAAGTTTAGGCAGTTTAGACTGTTAAAGAGTGAAGGATGCGTTAGGCGGGCGGATCCATCTGCATAACTTTATTAGAGCGCACAGAGACATGGTCATAAAACAGGCAGGGTCACACATCAGCAAACTGGTATGTAAGAGCAAGACAAAAGAGTAATCGGTAAATAGGCGAGCGTCAGTCCACGGTGAATGTAATCCAAGGGGCTAGGCAAAAATGGCTCCATACAGTTGCTAACACTAGAATGAGTGCTAAACGCAAATAGTGAGAGGAAGTCCAAGGCTTATATATAGAGTCTCTGATTGGATGCAGGTGATAAGCACAATGAATGATGGGAAACGTAGTCCAGGGTGTGGTGCAACAGTCTGTGTAATGTGAATGTCAAAGCGACCTCTGGTGACGAGCGGACTGGCGTTCAGGACCAGATTCATGACATAGACACTATTTTCAGATCTCATGCACTCTTTTTGCAAAACTCTAAACACATTATCATTCACTAAGACACAATTATTACCCTTACTAATAAACTCCTGTGAGGCACTTTATTTGACACTTTTCGATTAGTTCCTTCATTTTATTGAAAATAAATGCCTTTCCGGTCTCAATATGTGAGGTGAAAAGGGGCGGATTAAAAATAACTATTGTTATTAAATATCTAATAACTTTTGAATCGCTCATTCAAGATGGCTTTGTAGTGAACGTGATTACGTCATCGCATTTTGATCACATTAATTCATCAGAGGAAACCAATGCATTTCGTTCCTCTCAGCCAAGCAGAAATGATTGTTGACGCTTAGTCCCACCCTCATGCCCAGATTGGTTCAAACTGTCATCTATTCAACCAATAAACATAGTTTTTGGACTTTTGAACCACCAATTAGCATGTTTCTTTGGAAATTTGAACGTGAAAAGTGAAAGTAAAGTATGTTGTGCTGCAAGCACAACGCAATGAAAGCAAACTTAAAATAGCACATTTGCATGACAGCACTAGAAAACACTGGGAAGCATAGAAAAGCACAAGACAGAGCACTTTGACACAAAACAAAACAAAAGCAAGGATTAACAAGCACTACATATCCGATAATGCGCTGGAATTTGTTTTCACGTCACTATGCACTGTCCCGGTAAAGCGTGAAAATACAGCCAGTGGATCGATCCATTTGACTGTTATATTATGGTAATTCTTCTCATATAGTTTATAAAGATCATTTGCACTATTTTTTTCTGTTGCACTCTGTATATTTTCTCTCATATTGTGTGTAGTTTGTGAATCATTTGCACTGTTTATATATTTGTTGCACAAGACCATTTGTGCAATTGTTTTCACTACTTGCTGCACTGTTTGCGTTTGTTGTTCATACTCTGAAAATATATTTCTCTAACAAAGAAAAAAACTCACCTTTTATTTTTTTTTATTTTACTGTGTTTTCTTATTACATAATACTGTTTCCATTTACTTTACTTCCTAAACATTTTTGAACACATCTATATTGTCAACGAACTAAACAGACCTCTTTTTCACTGAAAAGCGCCTATAACAATATTGTAATAAATGGCTATAACTTGCTTGGGGAATGTTATATGTAGATAAAATTTTATTTTTAAGTGTAAAACACCCAAATACAACGTTCTAAAAAAAAAAAAAATCCAAACTTCAGGAGTTTCTGTGTGAGTGCACAGTAAAAAACCTCCAATTGTTGCTTGCGATTTTCTTAACATTTTGGAAATTCATTCATTCATTCTTAGAGAAGACAACAGGAGAATTGGGCCTTTAAATTAGCTAGACTGAAACTTCAAGTTCTCCTGTTTACAATGATATATAGCACTTGATGCTGACTGCTAGAATAGGTCTGAAAAAACAAAGAAAAGTGCAGACATGTCAGGTGCCTGAAAATGTCCTAGGTCTTTAAGGGTTAATGTAATATTACCTCAAAAAAACACCTCGTATGTGGCCGCTTACACAAGCATTGACTACACAATGTTTGAATAAGGGACTTTTCTTGCCATTAAAGCTTGGATAACCCCTTATTTACACTCCACAAGTCTGCAGATCAGATCATGGCCACTCTAGTCAATGCTTGTGTTTATACCATGTGCGCCACGGCTCGTTTCAGTTTCAGATGCGCCCCAGAAGTGTCTCTCTGTGCTGCTTCTATAAAGATAGATGCCTACGTCTCTTACAAATGAAATGAATGGCTAGTGTGGTGGCTTCGACATATGTAAACTTACCTTCACTCCCTATGTCACTGGAGTCCTTGTTCAGCAATGTTAACAGTAATGTTAACTAGCCCAACAACACGTTCGTAGGCGATGTCAGTGTAAATAGTCTCTGTCAACATGGCGGGCTATTTGCACTTACTGTACATAGACTCTTCGATAGAAATTTTATGTAACATTATAAATGTCTTGACTGTCACCTAAACTATATACATATAGTTATAGTTGTATATAAGAACCCCAAATACATACAATTCCATGCTTATACTGTAAGGTTTTTCTGTCTTTGTTTGCGTGGAATTGATGTTTTGTTAGATTCGAGCGTGAAGGCATGAATGCTCACACCACTGCTGATTGCTCTTCTGCCTCCACTGTGAAAACCCACTGTGCAGGGAAGGACGACTGCTTGTGTGTGGGGGTTTCATGATGCAGAAGATAAAATGCCTGCCAAAACTCAATTGTCTAGTTTCTTGTCCTGCAGCTATAGACACTCTTTTACCCTTTCGACAACAGCACCACTCCCAAGCCCCTCCATCTGAACAAATAGAACTTCACCAGATGCATCTTAAGCCTCGCCTCAGACCAAACTGTTCAGCTGATGGCAATTCTCCATTTCAAATCTTTTTAATTCAGTTTAATCCGTGACGGCAAACTCATACTCACAGACTCCGAGGAGAGCTCACTTCCATAAACAGACAAAAAGATCAACAGCTTCACAGTCACATAAATAAATCAATGTTTTTTGTTCAAGGTCAAAACTTAGATTAGTACAAACGTTCCTCAGACTCTTTTTCTTTACTCCCTACCTTTGTCTGTTTGTGTGAAAAGATGGTAAATTTTCCTTCTCTGCTTGACAAATCAAGCCTTCCCATCAGCCATCTGTCCAGATAAATGGAGCATTGTTGGTGGCAACATGCTGCATTTTTATGTTCCTCTGTGAATCAGTGCGCATAAGAGTCAAGGAAGAAATGACCAAGAAATAAAGGAATTACCATGTAGTCCCTGGTTACAGTCATATCAGGGGACAAGGATGTTACATGAAATTGATCAAGGTGAAAAATGTCTCATTATATGTCTTATCTTCACCAGTTGTGCTGATATTAGATATTCTGTCAGAAGATATAGACTAGAGGAATCTTAGATGGTTTCGGTTGTGCCTCAAAGATGCTTCAGTTTCTCCATTAATGCACATTGTTTCATTTATGGATCAGCTGTATATTAGTATATCATTCCTGAATGATATACACAAATGTTGACATACAGTAATAGCATATAATATCTATACAGCCCATATGGATAGTTTATTTTTTGCGACATTGTTAAAATCGTAAATTTAGGTACTGGGTAGGATTAGGGATGTAGAATATGGTCATGCAGAATATGTGCTTTCTAAGTGCTAATAAATAACCAATATGCTAGTAATAGGCAAATTTAAAAATATATATATATTTTAAAATATATTTTGCATAACTAAGGCTCTAATCTGGTTTGTATGTATGTATATACTGTATGTGTGTGCAAGGGTTTATAGTTTATAGGGTTTTTTTTCATACTCCATGCCGGCTTAGCCAGACCACTTTTTCTTTAATAACGATCCATAATTTCACTCGGATATTTTCACATTCTTTATACGCACAGCTTCTCATTAACCTGCTCATCACATTTCTGGTTCCACTGTCAATGACAATATGGTGGCTTGCAGAGAAATCACACTGGTCAGGACCTCTTTTAAATGCAAGATGAGATGAGGCTTCCCTGAGCTTGAGTAACTGGATTTTCTCTAGGGCAAATCAATGACATATAGGAAAAAGTAAAGTACAACTTTTTACTTAAGTTGTCTTCTAATAAAGGGAAACTGGGATCGAAGTAAAACTAATAAACTGAATTATATTTCTGGTTGTCTGCTATCTACTGAAAATAGATGATAAGGTATTGAAATGTAGCAATATAACTTCTAAAAAGGTGACAAAACTAAGTTGTCAGATATATTTTAGATTTGCTTTAAAACTACTAATAAAACTAATTTAACCTTCCTAGCACAACGATTCAATTGATGATTCATTTTGGTATTAATAATTCTTTTCACTTTTTTCATATGCGCCAGTCAACATAGGCGTCGTGTAGTCCACCGCCTAGGACACAATCTCTAGGGAGCCAATTTACCAAGCCAATTCTAAAGTTTCAGAGAATTGGCAGTACATCCAACCGGCCTCACAACCGCAGACCACGTGTAACCACACCAGCCCAGGACCTCCACATCCAGCATCTTCACCTCCAAGATCGTCTGAGACCAGCCACCCAGACAGCTGCTGCAACAATCGGTTTGCATAACCAAAGAATTTCTGCACAAACTGTCAGAAACCGTCTCAGGGAAGCTCATCTGCATGCTTATCGTCCTCATCGGGGTCTCGATCTGACTGCAGTTCGTCATCATAACTGACTTGAGTGGGCAATTCGATGGCATCTGGCACTTTGGAGAGGTGTTCTCTTCACGGATGAATCCCGGTTTTCACTGTACAGGGCAGATGGCAGACAGCGTGTATGGCATCGTGTGGGTGAGCGGTTTGCTGATGTCAACGTTGTTGATCGAGTGGCCCATGGTGGCGGTGGGGTTATGGTATGGGCAGGCGTATGTTATGGACAACGAACACAGGTGCATTTTACTGATGGCATTTTTGAATGCACAGAGATACCGTGACGAGATTCTGAGGCCCATTGTTGTGCCATTCATCCACGACCAACACCTCATGTTGCAGCATGATAAAGCACGGCCCCATGTTGCAAGGATCTGTACACAATTCCTGGAAGCTGAAAACATCCCAGTTCTTGCATGGCCATACATACTCACCGGACATGTCACCCATTGAGCATGTTTGGGATGCTCTGGTTCGGCGCATATGACAGTGTGTTCCAGTTCCTGCCAATATCCAGCAACTTCGCACAGCCATTGAAGAGGAGTGGACCAACATTCCACAGGCCACAATCAACAACCTGATCAACTCTATGCGAAGGAGATGTGTTGCACTGCGTGAGGCAAATGGTGGTCACACCAGATACTGACTGGTTTTCGGACCCCCCCCCCCGAACCCCCCCAATACAGTAAAACTGCACATTTTAGAGTGGCATATTATTGTGGTCAGCCTAAGGCACACCTGTGCAATAATCAGGCTGTCTAATCAGCATCTTGATATGCCACACCTGTGAGGTGGATGGATTATCTCGGCAAAGGAGAAGTGCTCACTAACACAGATTTAGACAGATTTGTGAACAATATTTGAGAGAAATAGGCCTTTTGTGTACATAAAAAAAGTCCTAGATCTTTGAGTTCAGCTCATGAAAAATGGGGACAAAAACAACAGTGTTGCGTTTATAATTTTGGTCAGTGTAGTAATTTAGTCCCTCGGTTTACTAAATTGTGCACATGATTTACTAATTCGTTCTTTTGGTTTACTAAATCATGGACATTAAATACTCATTCGTAACTCAGAATAAAACCCAATTAAATTGTCTCTGTCCATAACATAATGTCAGCAACAGGTTTATGAGAATGCAGACAAGGAAGTAGAACAAATTATTATTTAGTGAGCACGATTTACTTGAAACGATGGAATTAATTATTTCATGTGCACAGTTTATTAAGATATTTATTAAGATCAACACCTGCAACAGAAGCTTGACTCTGTACCGCAGGAAAACACATTTTCTAACAAAGAGCATCAAAATAGTAACAGTTCTTTACTTGCAGCAGGGGAGCCATTTTTCAACCTTCACAGTCAGTCTGTAATTTAACTAATTGAAGTTTCACAACCTTAAGTACACAAAGCATGCTTCATCTCAAGA
>NW_026128599.1:0-7980 GCF_022985175.1 Labeo rohita
TAATTCCCCATCAGTGTTGGGCAAGTTACTCTGGAAAAGTAATTAAATTACTGATTACTGATTACTCCTTTTAAAAGTAATCAAGTTACATTTCTGATTATTTTATTTCAAGTTACATTACTTGTTACATTATTTTTCCTGTACATCTATGCAGATTACCTGAAATATTCATTTTAATTTTGCCTAGTCACAACATACCAGTATAAATGCTCAAGATAAAATATGTTATTAAAGCATCAACATTCACAAACCACTGTTAATTTGAACTAAAAGCGAAGGCTGCTGCTTGCATGGTTTACTCACCCTTATGTCATTTTAATCTCATACAACTCTGAAACACAAAATAATAGATTTTTAATGAAACCTAAGAGGTTTCTTTCCCTCAGTGAAAGTTCAACAACCCAAACCCATAGATCCATCAATGTTTTAAAGACGTTGTAAAATCTGTCCATATGAATTTATGGTTTAATCCAAGTCTTGTGAATACAATCACTTTACATGATGGCTAGAATTTAGTCTTTTAGTCACATATAAACACATCAAAACACATATTGTAACAACAGAAGCTCATGCATGCATCACAAACATTTGAATCTCTGTGTTTACCATATATGCACTATGAATGTGTGTAAATCATTGTTTAGTGTAAATAAAAACCTCAGTTAGAGTGTTCATTATATACAGCGACTGTATCTTTTCACAAAACTTTGATTCATATGGATTCTTTTTATAATGCATTTATGTCCTTTTTGGACCTTCAAAGTTTTGTTTAACTGGACTTTCAATTGAGGGCCAGAAACCTGTCAGGTTTTGAGAAAAATATCTTAATTTGTGTTTCAAAGATTAAATGATTAGTTTACTTCAGAACAAAAATGTACAGATAATTTACTCACCCCCTTGTCATCCAAGATGTTCATGTCTTTCTTTCTTCAGCTGTAAAGAAATTTTTAGAAATTGTTACAGGGAGTGAGAGACGTGAGGCGAGCGGATCCACTTGCAAGCTTTTATTATATGGACGAGACAGATACATGGTCGTGCAGGCAGGGTCAAACAACAGTAAACAGGGATGTCGGAGGCGAGACGAGAGAATAGTCCAGTAAGACGAGCGATAGTCCGAAAAGGCAGGCGGCTAGACAGACGATAACGAGATAACCAGGCGGGAGAACAAGAAACTAGGAAAAGGCTAACAATACAACAATTCAACAATCCGTGAAGTGCACTGGGAAGGACCGGGCTTTTATAGAACGCCTGATTGGTCACGGGGGCTGACGCAGTCAGTGCGGTGGAGGATGGGAGATGCAGTCCGGAGTGTGGTGCAACAGTCAGAGTGTGTAGGTGAGGTGAGAGTGACATCTGGTGGTGAGCGGACAACGGGACACCGACCAGATTCGTGACATAGCCCCCCCAAGGAGCGGCTTCCAGACGCTCGAAGGGAACAACAGTCCAGAGGAGCGGTGGGGTGGGAGCGAGACAGGGCAAGGGCTGGAGGGCCAGGTCCATGTGGGAGGCCCAGTGATTGAGGCAGGACCGACAGAGCAGGTACCCTCCAGGGCGGGGCCGGAGGCGGAGCAGGAGCCCTCCAGGGCGGAGCCGGGGGTGGAGCAGGAGGCCTCCAGGGCGGAGGCGGAGCAGGAGCCCTCCAGGGCGGAGACGGAGCAGGAGCCCTCCAGGGCGGAACAGGAGGCAGAACAGGAGGCGCCGAGGCCCTCCAGGGCGGAACAGGAGGCGCCAGGGCCCTCCAGGGCTGAGCAGGAACCCGCGTCATGGACTGGGACCTGGGGAGAGCAGGGACAGAGGAGGCAGAGAGAACAGGGAGAGAAGCAGAGAGACCACAGGATAACGCCGCCTCCCTAGGAGGATCCACAGCCGAAGCTGACACCTCAGGAGGCATTGGCGCGGCTTCTCCAACAGGGAAGGCCTCTGGAGCTGACTCGTGGTCAGACGGGGCCTCTGGAGCAGAGTTGAGACCAGACGGGACCTCTGGAGCAGACTTGAGACCAGACGGGACTTGAGACCAGACGGGACCTCTGGAGCAGACTTGAGACCAGACGGGACCTCTGGAGCAGACTTGAGACCAGGCGGGAGCTCTGGAGCAGGAAACCACGTTATGGCCTGGGACCTAGGAACAGCAGTGACAGAGGAGGCAGACAGAATAAGGGGAGAAGCAGAGAGGTTGTAGAGGGATGCCGCCTCCGTGGGAGGATCTACAGCCAAGGCTGACACCTCAGGAGGCATTGGCATGGCTTCTCCAAGTGAGGGGAGCTCTGGAGCAGACTTGAGATCAGACGGGAGCTCTGGAGCAGACTTGAGATCAGACAGGAGCTCTGGAGCAGACTTGAGAACAGATGTGACCTCTGGAGTGTAGTGTGCGGCCCACATACTGAGAATGGTGATCGCCATCACACTGGCAGACATAATGTGACTTGACTCTGGGTGGTCAGACGAGACGTGACTTGACTCTGGGCGGTCAGACGAGACATGGTGAGGTTCTGGACAGATAGACGAGACGTGACGGAGCTCTGGAAGGTCAGACAAGACCTGGTGAGGCTCTGGGCAGATAGACGAGACGTGACAGGGCACTGGAACAGCAGTAATAACTTCATCTGGCTCATGTAGATCAGCTGTGGTTTGACTTGGTTCGTGAAGTTTAGTAGTGACTTGATCTGACACGTGAAGACCAGCGGTGACTTGAACTGACTTGTGAGGATCATTAACTTTACTTGACTCCGGAACCACGGCTGTGACTTTGCTTGACTCAGGAACCACGGCTGTGACTTTGCTTGACTCAGGAGGAACGGCCCTGACTTCACTTGGCTTGTGAAGATTAACAATGACTTCACTTGGCTCAGGAACAACAGCCTTGACGTTGCTTGACGCAGGAACGACAGCCTTGATGTTGCTGGACTTGGAAGCTTGACTGGACTTGGAAGCTTGACTGGACTTGGAGGCTTGACTGGACTTGGAAGCTTGACTGGACCTGGAGGCTTGACTGGACCTGGAGGCTACAGCTGTAGCCTGACTTGACTCTGGAGCAGCGGCTGAAGTTTGACTTGGCTCTGGAATAACAGCAGCAGCTTGACTTGGCTCATGAGGATCTGCTATAACCTGGCCTGGCTCATGGAGATCCGCTGTACCAGGACTTGACTCATGAACAACATGGCTTGGCTCAGGAACAACAGCTGTAACGTGACTTGACTCAGGAACAACATGGCTTGACTCAGGAGCAACAGCTGTAGCGTGACTTGACTAGTGGGGAACAACTGTGACTTGGCTTGACTCATGGAGAACGACGGCTATGTCTTGGCTTGACTCATGGAGAACGACAGCTTTGGCTTGACTTGACTCTGTGTCTTGACCTGACTCAGGGGTAGCCGCCGCGGCATGAAGGAGCGCCATTTTAGCTGCCCATACCGTCATTAGGGGTGAATCCAGCACGTGGGCCATCATGACCACAGGTGGCGTCCGGGTGCTGACCACAGGTTCAGGAATGGCGGCCATCTTGTGCAGCGGCTCTGGCATGGCAGCCATCTTGTGTAGTGGCTCTGGCGTGGCAGCCATCTTGTGCCGTGGCTCTGGCGTGGCAGCCATCTTGTGCAGTGGCTCTGGCGTGGCAGCCATCTTGACAGTGCTTGGCTCAGGAAAGATGGCTGTAACTTGACTTGAGATGGGGGCACTAGCTCTGACTTGACTTGACACAGGAAACACAGCTTTAACCTGACTTGACACAGGAACAAGAACTGTAGCTTGACTTGACACTGGAACAGCAGCCGTAGCTTGACTTGGCTTGGAAACTTGACTTGACTCAGGAAACACAGCTGCAACTTGACCTAACTTGGAAACTTGACTTGACTCAGGAGACACAGCTGCAACTTGACTTGACTTGGAAACTTGACTTGACTCAGGAAATACAGCTGCAGCTTGACTTGACTTGGAAACTTGACTTGACTTAGGAAATGCAGCTGCAACTTGACTTGACTTGGAAACCTGACTTGACTTAGGAAATGCAGCTGCAACTTGACTTGGCTTGGAAACTTGACTTGACTCGGGAAACACAGCTGCAACTTGACTTGACTCAGGAAATGTAGCTGTGACTTTATACAGCTCTGGTACAGCAGCTGTGACATGACGGAGCTCCGTTATCGCCGCCATCTGGTGAACGCGCACTGGCGCCGCCGCCATCTTGCGAACGGGCATCGCAGTCGCCGCCATTTTGCGCACGGGCTCTGCTGTCGCTGCCAGGGTATGAACGCGCTCTGGCGCGGCCGCCATCTTGTGAAGGGCACCGCTGTCGCCGCCATTAGAGCAGCGCTATTCACAGTCGTCGCCATTGCTCGCGTGCGCTCCGATACGGCCGCCATTTCACGAGCGATCCAGGCGGAAAACTTGTTTGTGGCGTCGTGATCCGGCATTACCGCCAATCTGTGAGAGGGATGCGCGGCTGCCCTGTCCGCGTTGTCGCGTTCCTCCTTCGCGACCCCCACAGTACACGGCGAGCCCACACTCAATAAGGCAAAGTTCATAAATTCCGCAAGTGATGAACGCGGACCCTCGCGTCTCAGCCTCGCCCTTAAAGGCTGATTTACGCCATCACAGAAAATTTCTATAATTATACAGTCCGGGAGGGTGGAATAATTTGAAATGGAAATAAACTCACGGGTATACTGCTCAAGTGTGTGTGATCTCTGTTTGATTCTGCATAGAATTCTGTCTGTGTCCATGTCAAACGAATGTCCGGGAGTGAAGCTGCTGGATCCTTGTGTGACGGATTGTTCTGTTACAGGGAGTGAGAGACGTGAGGCGAGCGGATCCACTTGCAAGCTTTTATTATATGGACGAGACAGATACATGGTCGTGCAGGCAGGGTCAAACAACAGTAAACAGGGATGTCGGAGGCGAGACGAGAGAATAGTCCAGTAAGACAAGCGATAGTCCGAAAAGGCAGGCGGCTAGACAGACGATAACGAGATAACCAGGCGGGAGAACAAGAAACTAGGAAAAGGCTAACAATACAACAATTCAACAATCTGTGAAGTGCACTGGGAAGGACTGGGGCTTTTATAGAACGCCTGATTGGTCACGGGGCTGACGCAGTCAGTGCGGTGGAGGATGGGAGATGCAGTCCGGAGTGTGGTGCAACAGTCAGAGTGTGTAGGTGAGGTGAGAGTGACATCTGGTGGTGAGCGGACAACGGGACACCGACCAGATTCGTGACAGAAATGTCTATGGTAGCCGCAAGTTTTAACTTCCAAAATGCAGTTTAAATGCAGCTTCAAAGGGCTCTGAATTATCCCAGCTGAGGAAAAAGGGTCTTATCTAGCGAAACGATCAGTCATTTTCTTAAATAAATATTTATACACTTTTTAACCTCAAATCGTCTACACTGGCTACCTATTAAGTTCCGTATCAGTTATAAAATATTACTACTTACTTGCAAGGTCCTAAATGGTTTAGTTTGTGCATACCTGACTAGTCTACTCTCACGCTACAATCCGTCATGCTCCTTAATGTCCTAAAACTCTGGACTTTTGGTATTACCTAAGATAGCAAAGGCCACTAAAGGAGGCTGAGCTTTAATTTGGCTCCCAAACTCTGGAATAGCCTTCCTGATAACATTTGGGGTTCAGACACACTTTCTCTGTTTAAATCTAGATTAAAGAGAACTTTTTAGCCAAGCATTCACATAATGTATCTCATAACCTTGTACTTCATATACATATGATCAAATGCACATTATCATTCTTTTGCTTGGGTTGAACACATCATTTATTGCTTGGATAGAACAGTAGCTATGCTAATTTTTCTCTATTTGCTTCTCTGTTTCTGCCACGGCATCGGCATCGGCATCCCGAGGTAACTATAGGAAATACACAAGCTTCAGTCTGGAACAAACGATTATGAAGATCTGAAAAGACTAAACACCTGCTATACCCTCAGAGGATCGCAGATGACGCCAACCCTGGCCTGAATAAACTACAAAACTACCAAATTTTGCTATAACTTTGATCGCAACATATAATCATTGCCTTTAATAGTGTTCACCGTTTGTTTGAATATATACATTAACTAACTGCATGATTTTTACTGTACACTACTGCCATAGTCACTGCTGATACACTACTCCTATATATAATGTAGAAAATAGAATTTTCCGTGATACTGCCTTGCAACGATTTGCATCATGAAAAGCGCTATACAAATAAATGTGAACTGAACTAAATCAAATAGAAGTGTATTCATGTAACTGTATGAATTTTATGTATTTATATATATTTTTAATAAATTAAGAATAAACAGCTTACACAGGAGTCAGTAGGACCCACTCTTGTCCATAATAGATTAATTATTACATTAAGTTAGCTCATCACTCCCACAGCAGCTTCATATAGCAACCAGTGGCCTGCAGCTCCCTCTTAAACCATTTACCTTGTCTGTCTGTCTCGTTATTATTCCACACAGGTCTCTGTTAAATGTGAGCAGATTATTACAGAAAGAATAAAACCATTTGACAGGAAGATCAATGGTTGACTTGATTGATTGAACATCCACCCAAATGAATGACACCCCGGAGACAGAGCTCTGGCTCTGCCTGTGTCAGATGGATAGATGTACCAATACAGATGATCTGAAAATCAAGGTGGGTTTTAAACATTGTGCCCTCTGCTTGACTCCAAAACAGATGTACTTTTCTAAACAATAATGTCGCCCTTGAACCCACAATTTTCAAGACAGTGTCTAATAAATTATTGGCATTCAGGATTATGGGACTCATGGGTTATGCAGAAGAAAAGAAGATCTTGAGGTTACAAACAAATGAGAGGAAACATACCATCACAACTTAGTTAGAGGATATTTTTTTCTCCAGCTCATCATCACGGCAATCCTCCGACATTTGTCAGGCTCTGTAATGGTGATGAATAATTTAAGGATTAATTTCATTAGAGGCCCAGGCTTCTCCTTTGGGTAATGTGCATGTCACCCCCACCTCCCATCCTGACTCTATTGCCCTGGGGAAGACAAGGCATCATTTGACATTGACATTGATTAAAGCCCAAAGATGTTTGGACAGCAGGGCTAATATGCTGTTAATACTGTTTCTCATAGACGCCCTCGTGGTTGCAGGGGGCCTAGATATCTGCTGTTAAATGCCTGTAGAGATGCCTTTGTTATAGTCAAAATTAACAAGGCACCCTGCAACAGCTTTGAGTGGAGGATTAAGAGTGACACTTTAAAAAGGAATCAATTATTAGTTTATTAATTCAAATAATGTGTCAGCACATTTCACTCTTAACTACAATATCAGTGTAAAAGTATAATTATTATTGTGAGAAGCATATGTGTTGCAAATAAATTATGACCTGACAACCATACTGTGTTTTAAGGTGTGTGTTCGAAAAGTCAGTAAAAAATTTCATTGGCTGCTTCTTTTTGTGAACTGTCCACACACATTTTTTAACCTAATAGGAAAACAGGGATAGGGAACACTGTTCTTTGTTAAGTAGTTGCTTATTAGCATGTATATTAATGAAATACTGGCTGTTTATTAGCACTTATAAAGCACATATTAATGCTTTATTCTACATGATATTCTTTCTTAACCCTACACTAATACCTAAACATAACTACTACAACAACTGCCATACTTATTAAGCACATATAAATGCCTTATTCTACATGACCTTATTCTACATCCATAATCATACCCAATACATAAACTTAACAACTACCTTACTATTAATAAGCAGCAGGAATTTAGGAATTTATTGAGGAAAAGTGTTACCTGTAACATTTACTTACATTTTTAAACAATAAATAGTTTAGGATGCATTACATTGATCAAAAGTGACAGTATTATTATTATTATTTTTTTTTTTTTTAAGGGAAAAAAAATCAACAAAATTCAGAAATTAGAATATTGGAGTGATTTCTGAAGGACACCGGCCACTTTCTGGAAGAAATAATGGCTGCTGAAAATTACAATAA
>NW_026128600.1:0-7977 GCF_022985175.1 Labeo rohita
CGTCTCCTCTCATCTCTTCTCTGCACCCTGAAAAGAGGGATGAATTGTGGCTGAATGGAGTTAATTGTTGCCATAGTTGGGCCTGTCATCTTAATGAGAGGATTCTGCAGAGTGCCTGCTCGTCCTTCCTCTTCTGCGTGGAGCAGGCGCCCGTGAACGTGCCCGAGTAGGACTGAACAGGGGAAAATCAAAGCAGACAGGGCTGGGTTCATGAGGATTGACCTGTAAAAAAGACTCAATCAGAGCAGGTAAAAGATGTCGGAAGAGGAGAACGCTCAGACGTGCATGACACGAGCGAGATACCACAACACATCCTGATCTGGCTTATGGCATTTTATTGCTTGATAAACTACAATGTAAAAAAAAAAAAAAATATATATATATATATATATATATATATATATATATATATATATATATATATATATATAATAGGCAAGACCGGGGCAAGTTGACACAAACTTGAGATTATTGAGTTGTCATGTAAGAGTTTTCGATTTGTTTACAAAAAAGTATTATGCTCACTAAGGCTTAACGTTTTTTATTATAAATACAGTTATTTAAATAACTGTTTTATATATTTGTGACCCAGGACCAAAAAAACAGTCATAAGGGTCATTTTTTTAAATTGAGATTTATACATAATTCGAAAGCTGAATAAATAAACTTTCCATTGAGGCATGGTTAGGATAGAACAATATTTGGTCAAGATACAACTATTTGGCATAAAAGAAAAATCGATAATTTTGACCCATACAATGTATTTTTGGCTATTGCTACAACAACTTATGACTGGTTTTGTGGTCCAGGGTAACATTTTATATATTTATATTTTATATATTTTAATTTATTCCAGTCGTGCTGGCACAGCTGAATTTTTTAGCAACCATTACTCCAGTCCATTTCTTATTATTACCAATGTTGAAAACATAAACCATGATACTTTTTTTTCTCCAAGATTCTTTGACAAATAGAATGTTCAAAAGAACAGCATTTATTTGGAATATAAATCATATATACATTCTCAGAAAAAAAGGTACAAAAGCTATCACTGGGGAAGTATCTTTTTAAAAGTGACATTGTTGTACCTTATTTACCCCTAAAGGTTGCATATTAGTACCTTAAAGGTGCATAAAGTGTACATATTAGTACCTAAATTATACAGATTTGTACCATTCAAGAAAGCACACACCCCAGTGACAGCTTTTGTGCTTTTTTTTCCTAATATTTAAAATTATAAATGACTTTACTGTCAATTTAATGCATTCTTTCTGAAAAAGCAAAAAAAATCTGAAATTTCAGATTGGGGCAAGTTATATTAATACTATTAACTATGATATTTATTGTTCAAAAATTCTTACTTTTTAACATTACTATTTTATTTATATATATATTGTAACGAAGACGCAGAGGTGGAATCCAAAAGCGGATGTTTATTAAAACAACAGCAAACATACACAATGAACCGTAATCCAAGCAGGCAGTGAGTAAAAGCAGGCAGTGGGTCAGATAACGAGAGAAACAGTCCAGTATAACAAACGTAACAATGGGGGTAATCCAGAGAGCGATGGTCAGAGGCAGAAATAGGTCAAACCTTGTAATCAGTCCACACAAGCAAACAATCCAAACAGGGGTGATCCGTAAACTCAGAAATCCATAAACAAAGCAAAACAGCAACAGGTAATCCAACAGAGTAAAGTTTACAACGCTCGGTAAGGCAGGTTTAACTGGCAATACTTCGCGACGTGTGAGCACATGGTGAGTCCTTATATACTGCCAAACAGGAAGTGACAGTAGAAGCAGCAGAGGGAGCATGCAGGCAGTACTGGGGTGAGGGCTCCCTCTGCTGGCTTGGCGTTACAGAATCCCCCCCCCTAGGAGCGACTCCTGGCGCTCAAACAACAGTCCAGGTGGGTGGGGAAACAGAGGCAAAACAGGGGGTGGGACGGAGGGCCAGGTCCATGTAGAGCAGGTGGGCCTGGATCGTGGAGCAGGGACAGACAGTGAAGCACTGGAGGACCTGGACCATGGAGCAGTGGCAGACAGTGAAGCACTGGAGGACCTGGGCCGTGGGGCTGTGGCAGACAGTAGAACCCTGGAGGTCCTGGGCCGTGGAACAATGGCAGAGTAGGGAACCATGGTGGGGCAGGCAGAGCAGGTAGGGCTGGGAGCCATGGCGACGCAGGCAGAGCAGACAGAACAGGGGGCCATAGCGAGGCAGGCAGAGCAGGCAGAGTAAGGAGCCGTGGCAAGGCAGGCAGAGCAAGGAGCCATGGCGAGGCAGGTAGAGCAGGCAGAGCAGGAAGCCATGGCGAGGCAGGCAGAGCAGGCGTAACAGGGAGCCATTGCAGGGCAGGCAAAGCGGTGTGCACATGAATGATTTCTTTGGCCTTCTTGATAGCGACATGGCGGGCAGAGAGTTCATAATAGGCCTTTGTGACTGTGACATGGTGGGCAGAGAGTTCATGATAGGACGCCGCTCCCATAGGAGGATCTACAGCTAGCGCTGACACCTCTGGGGGCATGGGCGCAGATGCTTGGGCAGAAGAGGCCTCTGACGTAGACTCGTGGACAGACGAGGCAGTGAGTTCATTAATGGACGCCACCTCCTTAGGAGGTTCTACAGCGCATGCTGACACCTCAGGAGGTATTGGCGCAAACTCTTGGACAAGAGAGGCTTCTGGTATAGACTCGTGGATAGACGAGGCCTTGGGAGCAGACTCGTGGATAGACAAGGCTTCTTGAGCAGACTCGTGGACAGATGAAGCTTCGGGAGTAGACTCGTGGGCAGACGAAGCTTCTGGAGCAGACTCGTGGACAGACGAAGCTTCTGAAGCGGTCTCGTAGACAGACGAAGCTTCTGGAGCGGTTTCGTAGACAGGCGAGGCCTCCGGGGCAGACTCGTGGACCGGTGAGGCCTCGGGAGCAGACTTTTGGACAGAAGAGGCCTCTGGAGCACAGTATGCTGCCCACATACTGAGGATGGCTACGGCCATTACAGGCAGCACAGTAGCTAGTGGGGTGTCTGTTGACCTTGTGGGTGCTGATGTTATGGGCTTGTGGCTTGTGAATGTGGGCTCTGCGTGGCTTGGGAGCGTGGGCTCTGCGTGGCTTGGGAGTGTGGGCTCTGCGTGGCTTGGGAGCGTGGGCTCTGCGTGGCTTGGGAGCGTGGGCTCTGCGTGGCTTGGGGCTCAGAAATGTTATAGGGGACCAGATGAGGATTTGGTAGGATAATAGCTTTTTGCCTTGAGTTAGGGAGGCCTGCCGTGGCCGGACTTGACTCAGGGAGGCCTGCCGTGGCCGGACTTGACTTGGGAAGAACAGCGGTGACTTGACCTGGCTCGTGTAGTCCAGCTGTGACTTGACTTGGCTTGTGAAGGTCAACTGTGACTTGACTTGGCTCAGGGACAATAGCAGCAACTTGACTTGGCTCATGAAGAACAACCGTGGCGTGGCTTAGCTCAGGGAAGACAGCAGCAATTTGACTTGGCTTGTGAAGATCTGCTGTAACCTGGCTTGACTCAGGAACAACATGGCTTGACTCAGGAACAACATGGCTTGACTCAGGAACAACATGGCTTGACTCAGGAACAACATGGCTTGACTCAGGAACAACATGGCTTGACTCAGGAACAACATGGCTTGACTCAGGAACAACATGGCTTGACTCAGGAACAACACTGGCTTGACTCAGGAACAACATGGCTTGACTCAGGAACAACATGGCTTGACTCAGGAACAACATGGCAACAACATGGCTTGACTCAGGAACAACATGGCTTGACTCAGGAACAACATGGCTTGACTCAGGAACAACATGGCTTGACTCAGGAACAACATGGCTTGACTCAGGAACAACATGGCTTGACTCAGGAACAACATGGCTTGACTCAGGAACAACATGGCTTGACTCAGGAACAACATGGCTTGACTCAGGAACAACATGGCTTGACTCAGGAACAACATGGCTTGACTCAGGAACAACATGGCTTGACTCAGGAACAACATGGCTTGACTCAGGAACAACATGGCTTGACTCAGGAACAACATGGCTTGACTCAGGAACAACATGGCTTGACTCAGGGGAACAGCATGGACTTGGCTGTGACTTGGCTTGACTCGTGGGGAACAGCTGTGACTTGGCTTGACTCGTGGGGAACAGCTGTGACTTGGCTTGACTCGTGGGGAACAGCTGTGACTTGGCTTGACTCGTGGGGAACAGCTGTGACTTGGCTTGACTCGTGGGGAACAGCTGTGACTTGGCTTGACTCGTGGGGAACAGCTGTGACTTGGCTTGACTCTGGGGAACAGCTGTGACTTGGCTTGACTCGTGGGGAACAGCTGTGACTTGGCTTGACTCGTGGGGAACAGCTGTGACTTGGCTGTGGGGAACAGCTTGACTTGGCTTGGGGTGGGGAACAGCTGTGACTTGGCTTGACTCGTGGGGAACAGCTGTGACTTGGCTTGACTCGTGGGGAACAGCTGTGACTTGGCTTGACTCGGGGAACAGCTGTGACTTGGCTTGACTCGTGGGGAACAGCTGTGACTTGGCTTGACTCGTGGGGAACAGCTGTGACTTGGCTGTGACTCTTGTGGGGAACAGCTGTGACTTGGCTTGACTCGTGGGGAACAGCTGTGACTTGGCTTGACTCGTGGGGAACAGCTGTGACTTGGCTTGACTCGTGGGGAACAGCTGTATCTTGGCTTGACTCGTAGAGAACAGCTGTATCTTGGCTTGACTCGTAGAGAACAGCTGTATCTTGGCTTGACTCGTAGAGAACAGCTGTATCTTGGCTTGACTCAGCTGGGCTTGAACAACGGCTGTGACTTGGCTTGATTCATGGGGAACAACTGTGTCCTTGCTTGACTCATGGAGAACAACAGCTGTAACTTGGCTTGATTCATGGAGAACAGTAGCTTTGGCTTGACTTGACTCTGTTGCTTGACTTGACTCTGTTGCTTGACTTGACTCTGTTGCTTGACTTGACTCTGTTGCTTGACTTGACTCTGTTGCTTGACTTGACTCTGTTGCTTGACTTGACTCTGTTGCTTGACTTGACTCTGTTGCTTGACTTGACTCTGTTGCTTGACTTGACTCTGTTGCTTGACTTGACTCTGTTGCTTGACTTGACTCTGTTGCTTGACTTGACTCTGTTGCTTGACTTGACTTGACTCTGTTGCTTGACTTGACTTGACTCTGTTGCTTGACTTGACTCTGTTGCTTGACTTGACTCTGTTGCTTGACTTGACTCTGTTGCTTGACTTGACTCGGAAGCTTTTGACCCTTGAGCAGCAGCTGTAGCTTGACTTGACCTTGGAGCTTGACTTGACCTTGGAGCTGCAACTGTAGCTTGATTTGGTTCTGCAGCTTGACTTGGTTCTGCAGGAACAGTAGCTGTCATTTTAGCTGCCCATACAGCCATTAGGGGTGAGTCCAGTACGTGTGCCATCATGAGGCGTGGCTTGGAGACAGTGATTATCTTGTGGAGTGGCTCTGGGATGGCAGCCATCTTGTGAACTGGCTTGGGGAAGGCGGCCATCTTGTGGATTGGCTCTGGGAAGGCGGCCATCTTGTGGACTGGCTCTGGGACGGCGGCCATCTTGTGAACTGGCTTGGAGATAGCAGCCATCTTGTGAGCTGGTTGTAGGAGGGTAGCCATGACAGGTGCAGACTCCGGACGGGCAGGAATGGCGTGAGCAGGCCCTGGAGCAGGAAACGTGACGTGAGCAGGCTTTGGCTTTGCAGGCATGACGTGAACAGGCTTTGGCTTGGTGGATGTGGCTTGAACAGGCTGTGGTGTGGTGGTTACTGCGGGATTGCGGGGTCCCTCGTCCGCAATCCCAACAGTGTATGATGATCCGCTTAGGAGTAGGGCATGATCAATATATTTCTCTAGTGACCAATGAATCTTTCCCCCAGGTAGCCATGAACGAATGGGATCGTTTAAACCCACCCGAAAAATGTCCTTCAGTGCCACGTCATTAAAATCAACAAGGTAACACAGTCCACAAAATTCCTCTACATACTCCTCTATAGCCTTGTCCCCTTGACGAAGGCAGAGGAGACGAGATACTGTTGGGTTCATGTTGGCTGAACGTTTCCGCTGGATTCTTGGTAGGCGAAGTATTCTGTAACGAAGACGCAGAGGTGGAATCCAAAAGCGGATGTTTATTAAAACAACAGCAAACATACACAATGAACCGTAATCCAAGCAGGCAGTGAGTAAAAGCAGGCAGTGGGTCAGATAACGAGAGAAACAGTCCAGTATAACAAACGTAACAATGGGGGTAATCCAGAGAGCGATGGTCAGAGGCAGAAATAGGTCAAACCTTGTAATCAGTCCACACAAGCAAACAATCCAAACAGGGGTGATCCGTAAACTCAGAAATCCATAAACAAAGCAAAACAGCAACAGGTAATCCAACAGAGTAAAGTTTACAACGCTCGGTAAGGCAGGTTTAACTGGCAATACTTCGCGACGTGTGAGCACATGGTGAGTCCTTATATACTGCCAAACAGGAAGTGACAGTAGAAGCAGCAGAGGGAGCATGCAGGCAGTACTGGGGTGAGGGCTCCCTCTGCTGGCTTGGCGTTACATATATATGTCAATTTCATACTTGTTTTAATAAATGTAACTAATAAAAACTCTGCGAATATTCACTGGAGTACAATGTGTAATAACTAGACTCGGCCTCCTCTTCATAAATATTTATAAAAAATACAGATTTATATAATATATATTCATATGAGTTACACAAATCCATTTCAGCTCTTTTAAAATAATTTGGTGAACCACCCGAGCACCAGATCTGTCACCTCTCTGGCCGGTGAACAGCAGTTGAAAGGAGTCAGAGAACAAGCAAATTAAAATCTGTCTCTCAGCACAATTTGAATATGTCATTTCCTCTCTCTCTGTCTCTCTCTTTGTTTACTCTCTTGACAAGCAGCCTGTGCTGGCAGCTTTGTCCATCAAATGACACCTGCTTCTCCTGATTGTTTGTTCAACTTTCTGTCCAGAGCTCTGTAGATAAATGTCAGTGTTGTACCCCAGCTATCTTTACTTCTTTCATCTCCATCACATCACAAAATGTCTTATAGGCACTAGTAGATAAACAACAGCATTAAACATGAATATTGCAACAACAGCGTTTCCTTTTTTTTTCCTTAATAAAAATTTCCTTTTATTATTTCTTAGCCAAAATCTTATAGCTGTACATTTCTTTGTAAAACTGAAATATGTCAAATAACAAAACTAAATCAAATAAATAAATAATACAAGTAAAATAAATAATAAAATCATATAAACAAATTAAGGGTTTGCCTATGCTCTTTACATTGAAAATTACAGTAAACCACTGCAATTTAATCACAATACAAAAAAAAAAAAAAAAAAAAACATTTTAAAAAATACATTTGAAGCAAAAACATAATGGTCTGACTTTATCTTAGTGAAACTATACTACATAAAAATAAACGAACTAAACTAAAACAACAGACGGTCGGCATGAGAATGCAAATTCACTCTCTGACAGCAGGTGGCGCTTATGGAATAGTGGCAATATAGCGCTTTCTTGGTTACCACTGTAAACAAAGCAGCACTGTGCTTATATGCTACTTTAAATGCATTATATGGCGGCAAAATGAAAAGAAAACACCATCTAAACTTTTCTGAAGACAGTCAGTTCCCCTCAGAGATACATCCGACTTTAAATATTGAGACATTTTTATTGATTTTTGATTTTCAAGGCACTTAATTTAATATAATTAATTTGTATGCTTGAAAATATGTAGCATGCATGATTAGCAGATGCAGCACATCCTGATTTTGCTGAGTTAGATGTGTTCTTGGGTCAACATACTTGACCCTGGAACAACATTTTAATTCAAAAATTAATCTTGACCACATCCCTAGACCTAAACCTAACCTTACCCATGAGTAATCCCTAAAATCAGAGGAAATGATAGATGAATGACAC
>NW_026128601.1:0-7948 GCF_022985175.1 Labeo rohita
ACTTCTGCATATATACAAGAAACTTTTTTGTGCCCTTGAGAAACTATTCACATGCACAAGGGAATTTTTGCATGCTTGCGCATTACAGTTTTTTAGTTTTATATAACATATTTCCTTGTGCATCACTGCTATCTTACTGTGAACAAAACAAGAGCATGGATGCACATGAATTAACAGAGATCTACTTGCTCAAAAGTGAGCTTTTCTTATGGTGGTACCTCTAATATCAAGGCCTAATGTCCAATTTAACACATCCTGTGGCTTCAAATTTCAAGGTCTATAAAAAAAAAAAGTGTGTGGCTTTCGTTAGGGCAGTATGTCATATTTCAAGGCCTTGGGTCTGTGGCGGCCAAGAAACCACTCTGCGAAATGGGCTGATGGCACAGCAGGCGGATCAGTGTGCATTGTGTCCTGTATGCTAAGTTTAATGGTTTCTTGTGCGCACAAAAAAGTGTGTATATTTTTTATTTTTGCACAGATCTCTGAGGCTGTGTAATACGGTGCTAAATATAGGGAGAAGAAACACAAAAGTCTTACAACCTCAATTTTGCATACTGAAAAAGTGCATCATGAATTCATCCAGTCGAATTCAACAATCACTAAAGAATCTTTAAACAGCTGCCACTTGTACAATAAACTTATTTTCATTTAATTCTTTTTTATATAAAAAAAAATAGGGACAAAAGTCTGGAAACACAAATATTTTTCCATACTCTGCTTACTTTTTTCCATACTTTTTTCCATACTTTCCGACTGGATGAAAATACTTGAATCAAATTCCATACTTTTCCAAACCCCGTAGGAACCCTGATACAATGTGACATTCTATTTTAGGAAATAACATTCAGGAGAAAACAAAAGGAGAAGATCACTCAGGTCTGTGTTGTTTTTCATTTGCAACTTGTTTTAACACTTCTGCTGTGTTCAGTCACATCTTTAGGGTCAAACTGACCCACGTTGGCTTCTATTCAATTTGCCAAAAAATATGAAAACTCCAAAGATTCAAGGAAAAAAAAACCCTGAAAACCCTCATTGTAGCTTGTCAGAGAGCACAAAATGACTCTGTTTCAATTAATCCTTGAGTCTTCATAAGTTCTTCCGCATTTCAAATTTCAGTGCTTGACGAGAATAAAAGGATTTCCACTTTTAACCAGTATGTAATTTAACAGATATATGCTGCTAAATGACAGTTGTATACTGTAGATGACAAAACAGCATTTTGCTGTTAATTTCAAAAACAGTAGCACACTGTATTTTTATAGTAAGATGCTGGCAACCACAGCTGCCAGTAGATTACCGTTTTTTTTTTTTACAGGGAAATTTTTTACAGTGTGACGCTTTAGTGTTTGTCAAAGTGTTGATTTTTGGCAAACTGCATGAGAACGAATGAGGGTCAATGGAGGAGTCATTTGTACATAAATGAACTTGTACATCCTTTCCAAAACACATCTGTGTGTTGACACTTTGCATGTACATCCATGAGACTAAATGAGAAAAATTCTCTGAATTTCAAGAGTAAATAAAAATTCTCGAAATGAAACACAACAGAAGTTTTTTTTTTCAAGAGTAAATAAACTGTTGAGCCAGTGTTTGAGCAGCGTGAATGAAACACAACAGAAGTTTTTT
This sequence comes from Labeo rohita, assembly GCF_022985175.1. Taxonomy (NCBI): domain Eukaryota; kingdom Metazoa; phylum Chordata; class Actinopteri; order Cypriniformes; family Cyprinidae; genus Labeo; species Labeo rohita. Next base: position 1,627 of record NW_026128601.1, read on the forward strand.
TAAACAGTCTGAAGTATTATTAGTAATCAATAATGCATTTATGGCCATAACGAGAAACGTCTAGGTTACGTACGTAACCCTCGTTCCCTGAAGGAGGGAACGGAGACGTTACATATGGGAACTCGCTTGAGAGTCCAATCATTTCCAAGCCTTATTCAAAAGGCCAATGAACATTCATGAACATTGGCGAGTGGTATTTGCATGCCAAGCCACTCCCCCGTATATACGGATATATAAGGAGGCGGCGTGCAACCACTCATTCAGGCTTTTGCTGAGGAGCCGAGCTGCAGCCCGGCGTCAGCGCGACGTCAGGTCGTGGCAGGGGATGTAACGTCTCCGTTCCCTCCTTCAGGGAACGAGGGTTACGTACGTAACCTAGACGTTCCCCTTCAGTCGTTTCACTACGACGTTACATATGGGAACAGACCCATGGAACAGGCCACGATCCAGACGTCGCGTTACGCAACACACCGCGTGCTGACAGGCGGACGTGTCAGCAGACGGATATGAGCGTAACCTTCCCAACGCCCTGGGGGCCAATAGGGGGCCCCTCAGGGATGCCAGTTGTACTGAAGCAGGAGTTGGGGGGGCGGAGCACATGAAATCTCTACATGTGGAACACAAGAAATTCAATATATCCATAGATTTTAGGGATATACGAGGGAAACATCAGCCCTCTGGCTGACCGTGGAAAAATACTGAAACATGTTGCCACAACCTGCTGGGCGAAGGAGACCCAACCGGAGCACAGACAAGCACTACTCCGCACTAGGCCTGACTGCGGGGCATGGAGGACCCAGGTTCGCCGGAGGGAACAACCGAGGGAAATAGCGCACAGATCCATTAGGAATGGCGCAGCAAGCCGACACCAGCCGGACTCCCGCTCGCCTGTGATGTCTATGTTAAGACACGGGAGGATACGGCCTCTACGCGAAGGTTGTAGAACCTGGCGAAGGTATTAGGTGTCGCCCAACCTGCAGCTCTACAGATATCTGCTAGAGAGGCGCCATGAGCCAACGCATAGGATGAGGCAACACTCCGTGTGGAGTGGGCACGAACACCTAAGGGGCATGGCTCTCCCTGGTTTTGGTACGACAGGGAGATGGCATCTACCACCCAATGGGCCAACCTCTGTTTGGAGACAGCATTCCCTTTCTGCTGACCTCCAAAGCAGACGAAGAGCTGCTCGGTGCGTCTGAAGTGCCGAGTACGGTCCATCTATATACGCAGAGCGCGAACTGGACACAGCAGCGCAGAGGCTGGGTCTGCCTCCTCCAGGGGCAGAGCTTGCAGGTTCACCACCTGATCGCGGAAAGGCGTGGTGGGAACCTTGGGCACATAACCAGGCCGGGGTCTCAGGATGACGTGAGAATCGCCGGGCCCGAATTCTAGGCACGCTTCGTCGACAGAGAAAGCTTGTAGGTCCCCTACCCTCTTGATGGAGGCCAGTGCGGTCAGGAGCGCTGTCTTAAGTGACAGATATTTTAGCTCAACTGACGCAAGTGGCTCAAATGGGGCCTCCCGCAGGCCCTGGAGGGCGACGGAGAGGTCCCAAGAGGGTATGGGGTGCGGCCTGGGGGATTAACCCTTCTCGCACCCTCAGGAACCTCACGATGAGTTGGTGCTTACCTAGGGATGTTCCATCCACTGCATCGTGGTACGCTGCAATGGCAGCAACGTACACTTTGAGAGTTGAAGGGGACAGCCTGCGCTCCAACTTTTCTTGCAGGAAGGAAAGCACTACTGCAATCGTACATCTCTGTGGGTCCTCCCCGCGAGAGGAACACCAGTCGACGAACAGACCCCATCTCAGCGCATAAGCCTGCCTTGTAGAGGGGGCTCTGGACTGAGTGATAGTTTCTATCACGGCCTGTGGAAGGCCGGAGAGGTCTGACGCGTCCCGTCCAGGAACCAGACGTGCAGGTTCCACAGATCGGGGCGCGGGTGCCAAATTGTGCCCATCCCCTGAGAAAGAAGGTCTCTCCTCAAGGGGATTTTCCAGGGAGGGGCTGCCGCGAGGGAAATGAGTTCTGGAAACCAGGTCCGGGTGGGCCAGTATGGCGCAACCAGCAGAACCTGCTCCTCGTCCTCCCTGATCTTGCACAGTGTCTGTGCAAGGAGGCTCACAAAGCAAACCGTAGGAAGGGTCTGTGTCGAGGCAGGATCGAGACATGAAAGTACGCGTCCTTCAGGTCGATGGCTGCGAACCAATCCTGGGGACGAATGCATGTTAGCATGCGCTTCGTCGTGAGCATCTTGAACGGCAGCCTGAGAAGGGACCGATTCAGGGCTCAAAGATCCAGGATGGGTCTTAACCCACCGCTCTTTTTGGGCACAATGAAGTAAGGACTGTAAAACCCTGACTTCATCTCGGCTGGAGGGACAGGCTCGATTGCGTCTTTCGCCAGTAGGACTGCAACCTCCGCACGAAGCACAGCGGCATGTGTGTCCGAATGGACAGAAGTGGAAAGGACGCCTCTGTACCTGGGCGGACGCCTGGCGAACTGAATCACATAGCCGAGACGTACCGTCCGAATCAACCACCGCGAGGGGCTGGGAAGCTGAAGCCAGGCTCCCAACCTGGTCGCCAGGGATATCAAAGGGACGTTGACTGACGTGACCGCAGTGGGGCAGCCTGGGGGGGGAAGGGGAAGGGGACTGATCCCAGAAGGAAGAACGTCCTGGAGAAAAGTCAGACTGCACTGGGCAGCGCTTACCTTCTTCCCTGGTTCCCGCGCTGGCGACATCAGGCTCCGAGTCCGAATCCGAGGAGACACTTCTGGGGCGCTGCTCAAAGAGGGAACTCGGGGCCTGAACCCCGGAGGTGAGAGAATTGACTCTTTCTGTGACAACTCCCGGCCCTCCACCGGGAGTGGGGACGTTGATGTTGTCATCCCCCAAAGAGCGATTCTCTCCACCTCCGGGTTGCCCGCGTCAGGGACGCTTCGCAGATCTTTTGCGGGTGACGGGTCCCTGAGACGTGGGCGGCGCCGCTCTCCCACGGCCAGCTCGACGTCGGGCTGCCAATCTGGTGTCATGTACCTTAGCAGGGGACGGAGCTGGTTGTTTGGAAGCCATAGCGTGCAAGGCGGTGGCAGCCTGTCCAGTGGCGTGGTAAGTCCGGCCCGCGAGAGCGGACGAGAACTCACACGCCCTGGAGGGGAGATGGGGCCGATCCCGCCAGGTGGCAGCGCCGGGCGGGCATAGATGCACCGCGACAGCGCGCTCGACCTGAGGGACCGCCTCATAACCCCGGGCTGCACCGCCGTCGAGAGAGGCGAGGGGAGAGGAGCTGGGACGTGGACGAGAAGAGTGCGGGGCTCGCCAAGTCCTCAACAGCTCCTCATGCACCTCCGGGAAGAAAGGCACTGGGGGAGAGTGCGGCGGTGCCGCGGGAGCCCTCCCCAGAAACCAATCATCCAGCCTAGAGGGATCGGCCGGAGGTGTTTTGGGCACCTCCAGACCGATCTCCTTGGCGGCTCGGAGGAGCATAGCCGACAGTTCAGCATCCGTCTCAGACGGGGCGGCAACCGCAGAGGGGTACCGACCCGCCGAGTCGTCAGCCTCATCGTCAGACTCTCCCTCTGATGCTGCAGCAGACATCTCGACCTCCTGGGGAGCGCAAAAGGAGATACCCAGCACGCTGTACGGGGAGGTATACTGCTTTGGCAGCTCAACGGGACTGCGCGGTGACGCAGAAGTCCGCGGGGCTTTGGGGGCCAACGGAACATTCTGCATAGTCACCTGAATGTCCCCCAAGTGCCTCGCCGCGGCAGCCGAAAAACCTTGACGTCTCAACGATTTACCGCGGGAAGACAACAAGGGGTGCCTACTCATGAAGGCGGGACTTTAACGCAGCCATGGACATACGTTCGCAATGAACGCATGTACCATCCGTGAACGCTGCCTCAGCGTGCTCTCGGCCCAGGCACGTGAGACAGCGATCATGTCCGTCCAAAGAGGCGAGGAAACTACCGCACCCGGAAGCGCACGGCCGGAGAGACATACCGGGAAGATGTCCTCGACAGCCGTGAGAAATTCACTCTTTTGAAATCCCGGTCCGCCCAGGGAGGAACCGCGGCACAACCGTGCACTCAAACGGGGGCGCTCGCTGGAGTGCGGGAGGCGTTGATGCCGTGAAAACGGCAGCCCGCAGGATTATGCTAACGGCTGCCAAACGCTCTTTTAGAAGCAAGCTCTTTTAGTTGTTTGGCAGCACGTCAGCAGAGAGAGTGGAAACTCTGGAACTCTTTTTTTTTTTTTTTTGTATGGCTCAGGAAACGAGGCTCCAAAAGCAAAAGTCTGAATGAGTGGTTGCACGCCGCATCCTTATATATCCGTATATACGGGGGGAGTGGCTCGGCATGCAAATACCACTCGCCAATGTTCATGAATGTTCATTGGCCTTTTGAATAAGGCTTGGAGATGATTGGACTCTCAAGCGAGTTCCCATATGTAACGTCGCAGTGAAACGACTGAAGGGGAACTATAATTTTGTTGTTGCAGAAGCCTGATGCACTCCAGATAATGGAGCGCAAACTATTTACACTCCTGCTTGTAATCGGTAGGTTCCCTTCAGTGTATGTGTGTGTGTTTTCAGTGGCAATGGGCTTTGGCAGACAGCCGCTTTTATAAAGACGGAGAGATGAATTACAGAAACTGGGCAGCGTATGAGCCAGACGAAGGAGTGAATCAAGACTGCGTCATCATGACTTCCAGTGGAGAGTTTCAAAATGTCATCTGCCTCGAGCTCTACAGTTTCATTTGTTACAACGGTGAGTAAAAGTAGACAATAAAAATAATAAAAAAAAAAAAAAAATCACTTTTTTAGCCAGGATCTCAATCCATGATCTAATCAAAATGTTGTTTTTTAAAGGAGTAGTTCACTTCCAGAACAAAAATGTACAGGTAATGTACTCAGCCCCTTGTCATGTTCGTGACTTTCTTTCTTCAGTTGATAAGAAATTATGTTTCTTGAGGAAAACATTTCAGGAACGTTCTCCATATAGTGGACTTCAATGGTGCATGCGAGTGTGAATTTCCAAAATAAAGCTTCAACGGGCTCTAAACGATCCCAGCCGAGGAAGAAGGCTCTTATTTAGTGGGGGGAAAAAAAACAAAAAACAAACATACTTTTTAACCTCAAATGCTGGTCTTGTCTAGCTCTGTGATGCACATGTGAATTCTGTGTAATACAGTCAGGTTTTGTCAAAAAACTCCCATCTCATTTTTTCTTTCAACTTCAAAATTGTCCGACATAACTGCCTACATGGTGTTTTTTATAAGTTCTGGTCCATTTTAAGCCAGCAATATAATCATTTTTAAACAATAGCTGATTTAAAATAAATAAAACCCAGCATGTTTAAGAAAAACATTTAACCCAACTAGCTGGGTCAAAATAACCCAGCCTGTGTTCTGTCCAATATTTAGCCAATACTGGGTTGCCAAATAACCCAAGTTGAGTTGTTTTGAATTTTTTTCTTTAGAAAACAACTGATCGTTTCGCTAGATAAAACCCTTCTGGAGCCATTTGAAGCTGCATTTAAACTGCATTTTGGAAGTTCAAACCAGAAGTCTGCTATATGGAGAACATTCCTGTAATGTTTTCCTCAAGAAATGTATTTTCTTTACGACTGAAGAAAGAAAGACAAAAACATCTTGGATGACAAGGGGGTGAGTAAATTATTTGTCGAGTTTTGTTCTGGGAGTGAGCTTCTCCTTTAAGACATTTCAGTCATGCTCCTGACTAGTACAGCCAAAATCATTTCCCTATTTAAAAATATAGTTATAGCTAAATAAAGTATTATTAATCAAAATTCAAATTAAAAATGTAAATATAAAAATAAAGCCAGTTCAAAGTATTCATAAAAGGTTTCTAAGGTTTCTGATTTTCTTTTTAAGTTGAAGTACAAAAGTAAATTACAAACTAAAACTTAAAAACTATGCAGATATATTTAAAAATACAAAATCAGACACAAAAAAAATTCTTAATTTTATTTAAAATGTAATTTATTTTTTTAACAAAACTATAGTTGTACATTTATAAAACTAAAACAACACCATTACAATTACATAATTATATATTCTGTCATTTTCATTTTAATATTATTTTAAGCTTCACCCTAGTGAAAAATAAATATAGTAAAAAAAATAAAATAAATCATGCTAAGAATACTACAAATACATTTACATATTATGTACCTAATAAAAATAGCCTGCTATTGTACTTTTAGTATACCAAACTGGTGTACTTAAAGTCTGCTAAACTGGAAAACCTAATTTTGTACTTAATGCACTTTAATTGTGCAGAAGTGCAACTAAA
>NW_026128602.1:0-7939 GCF_022985175.1 Labeo rohita
AAAAAATTAATTATTTAATTAAATTTTGTAATAAAAAAAAGATTTACTTTTCATTACAAATGCACATTTCTTTTATCTTTTTATTTCTTTCCATATATTTTTTTTTATTTAGTCTTAATTTCCATCAAAATCTGCCACACACACATACAGACACATAAACACATGCACAAACACACTCATTATTACTGTCACTGAAGGCAAACTCATCCTCATTGTCATCACATGGAAGAGGAAACTCGACACTCTTCCTATTGCCCTTTCCGTAAAATATTGTTGTTAATTTTTTGCAAAGACTAAATAATTTCCTTATTTATACATAAATACACATATACTACAATAAACACTTCAAATAAATAAATAATTACAATCAAATTATTGATGTTACTATCTATAAAAATCCCAATGGGGAAATACATTACTTCAATTCCACTGTGGTACAGCGTTGCCATATGGCAACATTGATATTTTCTCATTTTACAGAAAAACTATGTCAGATAAAATTGATTTCTGAATAAAAATATGTAATTTACTAACCAAAGATGATGCAAAAAATCTCCCTTGAGAAGAGACATTCAGAAATTACACTGAAAAAAATATTTTCATTTATCCAATTAAAAAAAAATTAGATTGAAAAAATGTTTTCATTCATCCAATTAAAAAACAATTGTTTAATGGTTCGGATCTATATTTTATAACTTGAGCCAATGAAAAATAAATAATTTGCACTAAACAATATTTCTATGAAAACCGTTTTATTAAACCTGGCATGAAAGTATATTTTTCTTGTTGAAGAAAGTTAATTAATTTAAATTCTAGTTTTGATCTAAATAAAAAGATATAGATTTAATCAAAACAAAATTTCCCATTTAAGAAATAAGATTATAAATTATTTAGAATTACTGCAACTGACTTCCAGTCACAGCCTTAGATAAAATCAACTGAAATAAAAGACATTGAATTTCTTAAGATCTCAGCAAAGGACGATTAAACAACTCCTCAAACCGTTTGACTATTTGTCATGCACAAGTTCTTACTAAGAATTAACAAAGGTTTATTTTCACAGTTTTAGTGAATTCCATTTGAAGGTGACCATTTTGGTACAATAGTGTTTGCTTTAGTTGGTCACTTGGTTGTTGACATTATACCACTGTTATATTTTTTTTTTTCTTTTGCTGCTGCAGTTCTGTGTTTAGAAAGCAGATTATAACAGCAGAGTAACCAAAAAAAAAAAAAGAAAAGCTGGTTGCTTGATGCTGATGAAATCTTTATATAGTGGCTTTACTCATTGATTGTTGCACTGCTTATAATAGTAATTCATTGGTGTATTGATTGTATGAACATATTTGTTTTGTGCATGAGAAAGATTTATTTGTGGCACACATAGACATGAGGAATCGTCATAAGAATCTCAACAATGGTGACAATCAACAAAATATTCAGACAAACAGATTTTTAAACATTACAAAACAAGCTACTAATAAGTTGCAACACAAATAGCAAAAATGAAATCAAATAGTAAAAATAAAAGAAAATATTAAGACAATTCAGGTGCATAATTTATTCATGTTGCAATGCATTCTGGGAGCCATTATTGAGTTTTGTCATCACATGGCTTCATATGCTGATTCTTGATGATTGTGTGTGGTTAAACAGAACAGATGTTCACATTATCAAATTAAAACATTACTTTCATTAACAATATAAAGCTATTTTTATAATCAAGTGCTTACAGGTTAAGTTTCAGATCAGTGTGTCAGGCCAGTACATCACTACATTATTGTTAACAACCAGCCAACACCACCTGATCATGCTTTTTTTTTGCCATAACAAATGTGTTTTGCCAACACAGGGTTACAGCAGCCATAAAAATGCTAACATTAAAAAGTCAAGGGTCAAGAGCCCAACTAAAGCACACACTGACCACATTAATGATGACTTCAAACAAACCATTCAACATCTAAACCTCTGTTCTCAATAAAAACTTTTTTAGACATATGACAGAAATTAAGTCAAACTGGTTAGTAATGAGTGAAGCTGGTGAAGCTGTTTGTGGAGTTGTTTAATCCTCCTCTGCTGAGATCTTGAGAGATTTAATATTTTATTTCAGTTGATTTTATCTAAGGTTGTGACTGGAAGTCAGTTGTAGTAATTATAAATTGTTTTAATAAATTATTTCTTAAATGGGAATTTTTGTTTTGATTAAATCTATATCTTTTTGTTTAGATCAAAACTAGAATTTAAATTAATTGACAAGAAAAATATACTTTTGTTCAAGGTTTTATAAACTAATTTTCATAGAAATATTGTTTAGTGCAAGTATTTTTTTTTTCATTGGCTCAACTTATAAAATATAGATCCGAACCATTAACCAATTGTTTTTTAATTGGATGAATGAAAACATATTGTTTAGTGCAAATTATTTATTTTTCATTGGCTTAAGTTATAAAATATAGATGTGAACCATTACCCTAAATATTTTTAATTGGATAAATGAAACCATTTTTTCAGTGCAGAGCAATTTCTGGAGCACAACAGGTGTCCTCCATTTTGGGGTGACAGTGGAAAAAAATGTTTGGAGGAACATGCAAATGTCATGTGGTTTAAAAACAGCATATCATTGACTACCTTAAGGTCGGCCCTTTTAATTAACATATTACATTATATTGTATTTTTTTCAGAATAACAAGGAAGTAAGTAGAAAGTAATTGTTGCCATATGGCAACACCGTACCATAGAGGGTTAAGGGAATTTGGCCTTTGTATTACCTCACATTTACAATCCTGGATAATTTCATGTTCTGTCATGCTGGTGTGCTAAAAAATGGAAATATACTTTAGAAATATTTTACTCAAGAATTTCTAAGGGTAATTGTGTTTTATTAGATATTTAATATATTATATTATTTAATTAAAGATTTTCACAGCTTTTTTTGATCATATTTAACAAGGATACCAACAATTCTGACCATGACTGTATATATAAAATAAAATAAACGAGTCTTGCAAAATTAGATTTGTAGAAAGCACATACATGTCAAAATGAGCCTACACTGTAAAAAACAACCTATAGAATCTACCCAATATAATGGGGTAAACTGATGTAACAATTTGCACTTCATTTTTTGGGTAGATTCTATCCTATATATTTGAGTAAAGAAAACCTGAGTTTACGAATCTACTCAAGAAAATGAGGTAAATTGAAGTAACAATTTGCACTTCGTTTGTCTATATATTTGAATAAAGAATACCTGAATTTAACAGCTATGACAAACTAAAAAAAAGTAGATAAAGGCTACACAGCAAAAAGCCCAGTGTTAAATGAACTCTCACGGGAGTTTATTTGAGTGTTAAAATGAACACTGAAGCAGTGTCAAAGTTAATGAGGTAATTAAGTGATTCATTGAGTGATGATTGAAAATTATTGAAGACACCAAAATGTTTACGTCACCATTATAGTGGTCAGTGTTAGCATTAGTTGGGCTCTTGACACGTAGCTTTTTTAACATTAGCTTTTGTTCAACTGTTTAGTTAAACAAGCCAGACAAGCCAAAGAGCAAAAGTCATGCAGTGGTGATAATTCTGTTTTAAAATAAACTTAATTTGAGCCACTGAAACCATTTAGAGTTCTATATCCTTTATTTATTACAACTGCCTTGTGGTTTCACAGCAGAAAAAAAATGATAGAGCCTGAATTTTTTTTTATTAATTTTGAATGGACTTCTTACAAGCTCCTCCGATCAAAAAAAAACTTTCAAAAGCTGCTCTTTTAGGCACACACAGACATCATGAATCAGCATATGAATCTCAAAAATGGTGACAAACAGCATATTCAGAAACAGATCAACTTTAAACATCATGGAAATCATCAGCTCATAATTTATTCATGCCACAATGCATGATGGGAGATATGGATGAGTTTTGATTGGCTACAACATACGTTTTTGTTGGTCACCATTGTTGTGATTCTCATGCTGATTGTTGATGTCTGTGTGTCTAAATAAAAAAAAAGTTTATATTTTTTCCAGTCAAATAAATTTCAGAAAGACCTGTCTGATTAAACCAACATAAACAAAACACAACTCACTTATTCTGATTGCTACTTCATGACTTTGTCAAAACATATTCAAACCCACAAAATCTAATTTCTTCTGGTTTGTCTGACTGTTATAACTTAATTACAACACCCAAACAAAATCTAATATTAAGAAGCTACTGGTAAAGAGCTAAACTAATGCTAACACTGACCACTATAATGGCAACTTACAAAATTAGATTTTCTCCTTTTGGCGATTCTGTTTATTAACATCAGGCATCTTCAATAATTTTCAGTCATCACTCAGTGAATCACTTAATTACCTCATTAACTTTGACACTGCTTCAGTGTTCATTTTAACACTCAAACTTCCGCGAGAGTTCATTTAACTCTGGGCTTTTTGCTGTGTAGACTTTATCTACTTTTTTTTTAGTTTGTCATAGCTGTTAAATTCAGGTATTTTTTACTCAAATATATAGGATAGAATCTACCCAAAAAACAGAGTGCAAATTGTTACATCAGTTTACCCCATTATATTGAGTAGATTCTATAGGTTGTTTTTTACAGTGTAACATGCAAAATAATAAACCTGAATAGGGACAGAAAATTATACCACTATAATGGCAACTTACAAAATTAGATTTTCTCCTTTTGGCGATTCTGCTTATTAACATCAGGCGTCTTTAATAATGGTCAATCATCACTCAATGAATCACTTAATTACCTCATTAACTCTAACACTGCTTCAGTGTTCATTTTAATACTCCTGAGTATGGACTCAAACTCCCGGGAGAGTTCATTTAACACTGGGCTTTTTGATGTGTAGACTTTACCTACTTTTTTTTAGTTTGTTGATAAATTCAGGTATTCTTTACTCAGACATATAGGATAGAATCTACCCAAACAAACTGAGTGTAAATTGTTACCTCAGTTTACCTCATTTTATTGAGTAGATTCTATAGGTTGTTTTTTACAGTGCAGTAAAATTCACAGAGTAAAATTAACTCTATTCAGAGAACATTGGTTCCTCTCTAAACGGAGTTAAATTAACACTGAAGCAGAGTTAAAGTTCATAAGATAATTAAGTGATCAGTTAAAAGGTGATTGAGCTTTAGTGATGAAACACCTACTGTTAACAAGCAGAATCACTAAAGAACAGAGAAACACAAGATCTACAATTGACTTCAGCCACAGATTAAATCAGATAAAAGACATTAAATCTCTCAAAATCTGATTAAACAACTCCACAAACATCATCACCAGCTTCACTCATTATTACACTCATTATTAACCATTATTTTTGTCACACGTCTACAGAAGCTCTTATTAAGATTTACAGAGGATCAAATGTTGATGTTTTAGTGGTTAAAATGATGCCACCATCATGGAGATCAGCATTTGCTTTAGTTTAGCTCTTGACCCTTGACACCTTGGGTTAGATTTCTCTGTTTAACTGTGCATGTGATGTTGTAAAACAGAGTGGTTGGTGCTTTATACTAAGCTCATGTTACCTGTTTATTGTAAGTTGATTTGGTTACATCAATGGTAACTTTATCTAAATTTGCACTTACAGTTTCAGCATAACAAACACTAGGAAACTTCAGCATGCAAAAAAGTAAAATGTTCTAGCAGTGAGGTTCAAGTAAAGCATAAATAAATTCCACAATTACTTAGACACACACAGACACCAAGTACAAGCATATGAGTCTCCACAATGGTGACAATCAACAAAACTTTTCATGCTGCGTAACAACATAGTAAAAACTCCCATCATGCACTGCAGTATGAATAATTATTGTCACCACTGTTGAGGATCATATGATAAGTGTACATGTCTAAAATCCTGAGCAGATCCAGCTCTTTATTTTTTAAATTAAAGAAATATGGTGGTGATTGCTTGACCTTTTTTCAGCAATATGCCCATCAATAAACCAAGGAGAAAATTGCTTTGTAATGTTCACACAAATGAGCTATAAGCAAAAAGTGTAAAATAATCTGTTGCTTTAAACATTTGATTCAACAATACATATATGCTTGCTGTAAAGCAGTATTACAATTGATTAGAAGCAAAATGATTGTAAGTTGCTAAAAGGGTCAAGAGACAAACTAAAGCAAACCTTGACCACAATTATGGTGGCATTATGTTATTATTATTATTATTATTATTATTATTATTAAAATAAAGTCAGTCTGGTTAGTAATGACTGAAGCTGGTAATGCTGTTTGTGGAGTTGTTTATTCAGATTTTGAGAGATTTAATATATTTTATTTCAGTTGATTTAATCTGTGGTTGAAGTCAGTTGTAGTTCTTGTGTTTCTCTTTTCTTCAGTGATTCTGCTTGTTAACAGCAGGTGTTTCATCACTAATGCTCAATCACCTTTTAATTGATCACTTAATTATCTCATTAACTTTAACTCTGCTTCAGTGTTAATTTAACTCTATTTAGAGAGGGACCAAATGTTCTCTGAATAGAGTTAATTTAACTCTGGGAATTTTACTGTGTACCACTAGCCCCTGATGTTTTGGCACCAGCCCCGAATGTTTTAAAATCCTAGAAACGCCCCTGAACCATATTATGAGATTAAAAAATAATTAATTATCATGATATTTGTATCTAGTATCTAGTGTACATAGTATCTCTGGTTAAAAATTAAAATCTTCAGTTTGGAGACAAACTTGGGCAAAAGTAGACCAAAGTAGACATTTTTTTAATAATGTTTTCTTGAGGATTCTTGAGAAGTTAAGATTTTTAAATCAAAATCGATCATAACTCTGAAATAAAAGACAATTTTCTTCCCTAATTTCAGTTCAATGTGCTGCGTCAAAACTGAATATAAAAATGTGATTTAACATTATCTTGAGCTCACAAATATTTTCTCTCTGTATCTCCCATTTTATTTGTTCTCAGATGTTGTATTTTTGTTGAAGTCCAACATTTTGTATCAAGCTTTAAATATGTCCAGGCTTAAAGATTATTACATTATAAATGTAACACAGATTTAACATTATTCACTGATAGTGTCTGATCATTTGTCTGCTGCACATTTATTGTTGTGGATCATTATTTTATTTGTGTTGTAAATGAGCACTATCATTTCTCTGTAGGTATTCATGAGATAATATGTACACAAATATTACTCTGTTCAGTGCACTGATTTAATATTTCTCAGTTCAAGTCAGTTCACACTCAATTATGATGTCAAACAGACAAAGTGCAACAGATAAATAAGTGCAGAAATTTAGACTAAAATATGCATTTTGATCAAATATATGTCATCAAATGTACATCTGGAAAAATACATATATTTTTAAGTCACTGTCACTGTATCCTTAAAGGCTCATGAACTGCATTTGTTTGTAATGTTTTAATGTTTCCTGAGGTACACTTATGTTAGTGTCAAAACGTAGAAAAAAGGCCATTTTCTACTGTGATTTTAGTTCTCTGATTTAAACACTGTTTAAAGAGACGGGTCTCCTTTAAGACTTCACTGTAACAGTCCACTGCTGACATTAGGAAACATATTTGCATATGAAATAAGCTTTACATGTGGACCTTTTTTGAAAACGTCTGTTTCTTCTGCTGATATGAAATAATGATGAAAAGTGTTTACAGCATTATATTTCCATCTACTGAATGTCATTAAAGGTTGCAGTGCAGCTGATCACAGTCGTCTCTGTTGACTGAATGAATGTAACAATCTCACCATTGTAACATGATTTGTAATGCTTTCATCACAACTAACACAATGTGACAATGTGAATAGGATATTTGTGCAGTGTAGTCAGCATCAACTTTGAGCTCACGCTGAACTGTGATTGACAGATCTGTGATTATAATGGATTATATCACACACCGGACGTGTTCAGCTCAAGACAGCAGTCGATAAACAGTGACTCTAGTCATTA
>NW_026128603.1:0-7939 GCF_022985175.1 Labeo rohita
AAATTCTCCGCTAGGGGTCTCAGAGGAACTAGATTCGGTGTACCATGGGTGGGAATACCTTCGCTGAGAAAACAGCGCGTGGCCGGGGGTGAGAAGCCCCGAACCACACTGGCTGTTTTGCCCAGGGAGACCAACTCGTGAGAGCTGTGCAGATGATCCGCCCGAGAGGGGAGATGGTCTGAACGAGCTCGTTGTTTCAGAGCATACGGGGGTACAGGTGTCGTGCGGCCGTATGCTTCTGATAATGGAAACAGCATCCGACCGTCGAGTAGAGGGTCGGAGGTGCTGTAAGTAGCGCCCAGAGAAGAAGGAAATTGCTCTTTTATTGACCATGTGGTAGCCGTCTGCCGTGCGGCAGACAGCCGGATAGAAGCCGAATCCAGCGCTCGTCCCTCGTCGAGTGCGGATCCGGACAGGTCAGATGATCCTCCTTCCCTGGGCTGCCCGTCTCAGGAACGCTTTGAAGCCTGACGTGGGTTCTTAGTGACCTGAGGACGGGCTGGCGGTGCCACCTTCCTACGAGAACTGGACCGAAGAGAGGGTCTGGCTGCAGGACCGGCAGGTTGCGGGGCCTGAGTCATCCTCGTAGGGGGTCTTCCCCGGCGGGGGGCAGACGGAGGTTGCTGCGTCGGCTGAGCTGAGCCCGCGCTCGCTGCACGCCGAGGCAGGATGTGTTTGATGGCCTCCGTCTGCTGTTTCGCCGTGGAGAACTGCTGGGCAAATTCTTCCACGGCCTCGCCGAAGAGACCAGCCTGGGAAATGGGAGCGTCAAGAAAGCGTGCTTTCTCGGCATCTCGCATCTCGGCCAGGTTTAGCCATAGGTGGCGCTCCTGGACCACCATGGTGGACATCGCCCTCCCCAGAGCCTGCGCTGTAACCTTCGTGGCTCATAGAGCGTAGTCGGTCGCAGAGCGCAGCTCGTGTAACAGCTCTGGGTCAGGAACACCCTTGTGCAGGTCTTTGAGAACCTTAGCCTGATAGACCTGCAATATCGCCATAGCGTGTAAGGCGGAGGCAGCTTGCCCAGAGGCCGCATAAGCCTTCGCTACAAGCGTAGACGAAAACTTACAAGCCCTGGACGGGAGTCTCGGGGGGCCCCTCCAGGAGGCGGAGTTTTGCGGGCACAAGTGCATCGCAATCGCTCTCTCCACCTGGGGGACCTCCGTATACCCCCTCGCTGGACCGCCATCGAGGGTGGTGAGGGACGGGAAGTTAGCGTGCCGTGAACGAGCCGACAGAGGGGCTTTCCACGACTTTGTCAACTCCTCATGCACTTCCGGGAAAAACGGGACCGGGGAGGAACGTGGCCTTAAGTCACGCCCACCCAGGAACCAGTCATCCAGCCTTGAAGGCTCAGGGCTGGGCGGGGGAACCCACACAACCCCAATCTCCTTGGCTGCCCGTTTTAGTGCGGCGGCCATTTCGGCGTCCGCCACAGACTGAGACTCTCCCGCCGAAGCGGCAAGTTCAGCCGTGACGTCAGCCTCTGACGGCTCTCCCTCCGATGCTACAGACTCCACCTTTCCCTCAGCAGGAGCCCCGAACAAAAGATCCAGCCCATACTGAGACGAGCTTTCAAAATCGTCCTGAGACTCGATCGACGGGCACACAGGGTGAACGGTTTGCGAGGACGTACCCGGCAAAACGTCGTCCCCCTGCCGCTCTTGTTCAACGCACATCGCTGCGGCCTCGTACCCGGAAGTAGAAGGACCGGAGCGGGAAGCAGTTGAATGAGCGTGCCCAAGGGCATGTCCTCGCAGTACTGACAGTCCCCATTAACGAACGCTGCTTCAGCATTGTCGCGAATTTAGCTCAAAGGGAAATGTATATAAATAATTACAATTAATTATGATTAATTACAATTACTTATATCAGCTGCCAGTAGTAACTGTAGCAGAATCAATTTTCCATCAACTAATCTGTTCGCTCAGCGAACATTCAGTATAATCTTTATATCAACTATAAGAAGTGATATTTTCTTAGCCACAGAAAATAACTTTCTTAAAGTACCATTGCATTAGAGCATGTAGCTCGAATCGGAATCGTAAAGGGACATTAATTTGCAAAGCAGAATCAGAATCAACACTCATGTAATTTGTGCACAAGAGTTTTATTAACGAAGGACTAACACATACCTAATCTAAACAACAAACATAAAAGCACTCATACATAGGAGAAGGGTCAGTGAGAAGCAGTTAGAGAGAGAGAAGGAACATGAAGCTATGAAAAGAGTCAGTTAACCACCTGCTGTGAAACCATCAGTGCTGTCTACAGTTTATACTAAACCTCTGTTTGTTTAGTTAAATGTACGATACTTGCATTGCCTTGGTCGTTGAACAAGTGTCCAAATGCAGTCTCGGGTGAAGGTCTTGATGGTTGGAGCAGTGGTGGTTTTGGAATCGTGATCGCGTTCTTCTGGGTCCGAAGAGTGATGAATTCCAAAGATGTTCTGACTCAATGGTGACTGGGAGTTTCTTCCCATGTGAAAGTGAAGAAGAACCAAGAGCTGAGAGGGACTCAGCTGAAGTCCTGTGATCCTTGGGGAATGGAAAGACAAGGCCGCAAGGCCTGGCGCGTGCTTAGGGAAGTCCTGAAGAGTTCTAGCTCATCTTCTTAGGTTCTAAAAGAACCACTGACTGACTGAGGCGAGTCATGAAAATGAATTCAGGAGTTGATTGGAAGTGTCTGGCTCTTAGTGGTCGAGAGCCAGTGTTGGGCCTGTCGGGCCCGCCAGGCACGCCCTGTGCCGGCTCAGGCTCCCCATGGGTTCCTCCACACGGGCAGCAATCGGAAGATGTTGCAGACGAGTGAAAAAGTGAAGAGAGTGGGAAGAGAGAGGGGTCGATGCCTTTAAACTCTCTGGAGGCTGTGCCTCCTGGAGGTCCATGAACCAATGGTAAATTTCACCTTTGGAGGGAAAGTTTACGACTCTTTGTCTGTGAGCATGGTATTTTGCATATGTAATTCGATTGGGTGTTGATGCAAAAACTATTAAGGTTTCTTAAAACACTAACATGTTGCAAAGGTATCAACATCTAATTTACACCATCTTTTAGATCATTAAAATACGAACTCAAAGAGTCCAAGCATGGCATAGGTGGGTTATACTACTAGTCACCTATCATAATACATGCATAAAACAGTAGAAAGACGAATACAAATACAACAGACAAAATTAAAATACAATGCAGTAATACTGTACACAATGACCTGGGCTATGTGTGATAGGAAGGTCAAAGAAAGGTTTGTCTGTGAATGAATAGGAAAGAGTCTATAGGCATTGTGTCTTTCCTATGGCAAATGTAGCATGGGCAGATGTGCATTCCTTGAAGCAATAAAACCTGTGGTATCAGATCATTGTCCTGGCAACTGAGCCCCTTTGGGGTGTCAGTTGCTTTGGGGGGGGGGGGTTTGTCTCCAGAGCTCCAGCATGTAGCTGGCCTGTTGTGTTTAAAGACTATTTGTTAAATGTAACAATTAATGTATGTCTGATTGGTCCAGACGCTACAGCATGCTCACGCCCCAAGCACTGAACACAGCGATCGTGCCGATCGTTAGGGGAAAGGTAGAAACCGCAACCAGTTGGACACGGACGGAAAGGCTTAGTGAAACACACAATCCGCCCGTGGAGCTCTTTTAGAGAAAATTTGCTCAATTAGAGGAAAATCTCCTGAAGATCGCCGTCGACGCACCCAGGGGAACTCTCACAACACGAGCCATGTCAGAGAGGGAGAGACTGCTGTCTGTGCCGTAGATCCAACGACGAGAGAGGTGAATGTTGCTGCTTCTCACACAGAGATGCTGCATTCGGCTCCGAAGAACAGAACGAGTGAGCAGATGGTGCGGAGTGTACGACAGATAGGGAACGTGTTTCACCAGTAGTATATATTTGGTATGCAAAATAAAGCGCTTTGATTTCGTCGTGTTCGTGTCTGCGTATTTCACGCAGTTTTAAGGAAGTTTACATGCTCCCATGTCACGCTCACAAACCACGCCCACGTTAACATGGGACAGTCGTTGCAATGAATGATCAAACTCCTCAACGAACTGAAGTGAAACTCTAAGTATTTTCTTTTCAATAGCTCTGTATAGCATTTTGTCTGTAGTGTGCTGTCATATGTGTTCTAATGAACAAATATAGATTAAGTTAAAATTAGCAGTAGGCTACCTAAAGCAAACAAGAATTGCAAAGTGCATTATGTTTTTATTGACAAGTCTTGTTAATTGATCTTAAGTTTACTATTGTTCCTAATCAAATTATTCATTTTCTGAGTTATTACTTAATACTGAAGGAAGGAAAGAAAATAATAAAAAAGAACAGATGGCTTAAGTGATTTTACACTTATTTTTTAATTATTATTTTCTGAGATCTCTTGATTGCTCTGATGCCTCTGTATCCTCTTCCCTGGACATATGACTGATTTATGACTGATCTGAAATCAACATTTTGCATAGGCTTGGATCTCTGTTTAGACCAATTCATGACTCCTGCTTTTCATTTTTTACATACTACATCCTGGGCTCTTGCCAGACTACTTGTGTTTCTAACAGTAGAAAACATGATGAACAGATTGAAAAGCCAAACTCTATAATATGTGTGATGAACACAGGAAGGTGTTTTTTTATACAATTCATATTAGCTATATGTATGTAACATTTGTGGCATGTTTACATTTACAAGGTGACAAAGTTTTTGACAAGTGTTTAACAATTAAAAATGAACCATGCTGTAGGGAACTTTCTTACCGACTCAGGTTCCTTTTCCAGTTTCCATACTGTCTTTTGTCCTGTGACAACCACTCAGTGGCAACCACAACTTTTTCATGTTGAACATATGGTACTGTAATGATGAATTATTACATATATGGCTAATATTCCAAGAGACAGTATACATCACTGACCTCATAATCATTTGGCACCTCACATGAATAGGATACCTCTCTCCTAAACATCAATTAGAATAGGATAAGCTTTATTATGTACTTTATTGTAGACTTTTTGAACTGAAAATATGACACATATTCAATTATGTAAGTGAAATGTAATGAGCCTGTTTATATGTAATATAACTTTGAATTATTCAAGTTATCTTCATTTCAGTGGTAACAACCTCACTAACACCTGTAAAGAGATGACAACAACCCCTGCAAAAACTTAACATGATGCCAACTCTGAATTAGCATGCAAAACTGCAAAATTATCATTATGATCACAATATGTAATCATTGCCTTAAAATGTTTCTGCTTAATTGAATGATGTTAATTAAACAGATCCAGTCTGTATCCAGACCAGATGATGGATCAGAACCTAGAGACGACCACAACCTCTCTGAATGTCAGCTGAGACCATGACAACTAGATGTGCCCTCGAGACAGATCCACCTTGTCACAAGACAAGCCATCGTCACAACTGAACTGAGCTGGATAATGACTTCACTAACTGTACGAAGAGCTGGCTAACAGAACAAAAATCTACTGTTTACTGATATCCTCTTATTAATTAAATTTAGTTTGCATTATTGGCACTATTTTCCTGTTTAGAACTGTAAAGCTGCTCTTACTGTAATAAGCACAATATAAATAAAGGTGACTTGACTTGATAGACCTTTGTTAAAAAAAAACATATTCTGCCATATGCCTGGACAAAAAAAAAAAAAAAAAAAAAACTTAAATAGCACGGGTATATTCGTATATTTTGTAAATATATCAAATATATTGTTTTTTTTTATTATTATTATTAGTAATATGCATTGCTAAGAACTGCTTTAACTGCAATTTTTTCTGTAATTTTTTCAACATTTAGTTTTTTTTTTTTTTTTTTTTTTTTTTTTTTTTTTTTGCACCCTCAGATTACAGATTTTAAAGTAGTTGTATCTCAGCCAAATAACTATACTAACAACCATACATCAATAGAAAGCTTATTTATTCAGCTTTTAGCTGATGTATAAATCTCAATTTCAAAAAAATTTACCCTTATGACTGGTTTTGTGGTCCAGGGTCACATAGGGACATTACACTGATAGCAGTTTTCTCTTCATAGTAACAGAAACTTGCATTTTATGTAATGCTGCTTTGAAGCTACGGTATATGTATTGTTAAAAGTGCTTTTTGTGATTTTGATATATTTTAATAAATATTAAATAAATGTTTGTTAAACATTTAATAATTTGTTGAACTTGAAGCACAGATAATTCACTGCAGCCTATGTCCCTAATTCGAAATTATAGGCACAATGCAAAACTATAGATATCACTTATTCTTTATCAATATTAAAAAAAAAGAAAAGAAATAAACACAGTTAATAAAGTGTTTGACGTCCCTTTAACCACAGCAATATTCCTACTTAAAATTAATGCACAAATTAAAGATTTTTTTAACTACTGCACATACAGGAGTTTTACAAAGTAAATACCTTATTGTTAATTTTTATTAGAAAAAAAAATCAATTTAATCCACGAATATAGCCTAAACAAAACAATCTGGGCACGGTCTGAGACGCGACATGAAAACGCATTAAACTTCCCTTAAACGGCGTCTGATACATTAGAATAGCGAAAGGGAAAACAAAAGAGTCCAATAATGATAAAAACATTCACAAATAATGTGGAAAGCTTTGAAATCTGCTCCACAGAAAATGCCATGTGCCGAATCTGTGGGCCTCCAACACCTGCGGGAATCTCAGGCAAAACTATTTGCGTGCACACGCATATCCCCAAATAACATGAAAACCCAGTTGATCCATAACACCGGCACTGGCCTTTGCGATCAAATGACGTCGCGGCGATATCTTCCCGATTAGCAAACGCTCCCTGTGCGACATCGTGCCGATGGAATTTTGTAAATTTGTATGTGTGCTGTTAGGGTAAGCAAGTGTACGGTTTTCATATTCGAATGAAAACATACAACGTACATGATAAATTACAGTATATGTACATTTAGAAAATATGTATGAGAATATTTTCAGTTTCAAATTTTCAGTTTCCGGTTAAGAAATCGAAAACGAAAGTGCTTAAGATATAACATCACTTACCGTACTCCAAAAACGACAACAAAAAGATCAATATAAAGTTCTTCATTGCAGTAGAGTTGATTAAAATCTGGTTTTACGATGATGGCCCGTGGATATTATTCCGTTCTATTCACCCGTGCATATGTCTGCCGTTTCTGAACCACACCCGACCAGAGCGTGAAACCGACAGAGGAAATTACTAACAAAAATCAACTCCAAACCGACTGAGATGTACATATACTTTCTAAACGAAGTTTATGTGGCTAAGAGCGTAGTAGGTTACTGGAGCTGGTGTGCGATCATGCTCGCCAGGGACTGCGCACTGAAATCACGTAAATACAATGCAGCAGCAGTACATCGAATAAACAGTGAATAAAATAATAATGTGATGAACACTTAAATGAAACTCATGTTTTCCAATGACGCACATTCAAGAATCGTCATAAACTTAAGGTTTGGGATAATTCAGCACCATCCGCTGCCAATTCGGATTACAATATATTCTCCACTGCAGTTCACAAGGTGAAGTGGCTGCAGAAAGAGATTTTATTCCACCTTATTTAGCCGCGTTACAGGTGACCTCTGCTTTCACTCGGCCGGTTTCGAAACCGCGGTCAACCCAGCTAACAGTTACGTCGTGACAACGTTACTGGACCAGACCATATTCGTCGCAGCGACGTCCCAAATAACGTACCAGCGACGTAACTTTGTGATTCCCATATTCCTTGTTCGTTGTTATTCGCGACGTTACGTTGGTGGGACTTGACAAGTACGTCCTAACGACCAAACTACCACGTTCCTTATATTTAAATTTTTACTTCTCACCTTTAGTCTGGTCCAGAGGATGTGCTCGTACCTTTAATTCGGTATATAAATTACAAACTCATAAACATTTTCTGCTATAAAAAATAAAACACTTAATTCTAATGT
>NW_026128604.1:0-7929 GCF_022985175.1 Labeo rohita
TGAACAATGTCACCTCTGAGTTTGTCAGGGATTACTACTCTCTCTCCTCTGAAGACAACTCCACTTTGTGTGCTCAGTTCTTCCTGGAAGGAGTGGTAATGTGCAACGTCACTCGGTAAGTCTTTCTTGTTCATTGGCCAACCTTCTTGGATTACTTTAATCAGTGACTGCAGTTTCCTGTCTCTACCTGTTTCCTCTCTGATGGCCTTGAGTCTTTCTTCTGCTATATGTATGTGATGGACCATGTTTATGCTCTCAATCTCCATTTCAACTGAGTCCTCTGACGCATGTTCAGGTAAGTACGAGCGGCTCAGTGTGTCAGCAAGCAACATGTCCTTCCCCGGGATGTATGTGACCTCGATGTCATATCTCTGGAGTCTAAGTAACATTCTTTGCAGCCGTTTTGGGGTATTCAGCAGGGGTTTCCTTATTATATTTTCCAGTGGCTTATGGTCGGAATGAACAGTGACTTTCCGCCCGTACGTATACTGATGGGACTTTTCCATCCCGAAGACGATGGCTAAGCATTCCTTTTCTATTTGGGCATAACCCCTTTCTGTTGGAGTCAATGCCCTGCTTCCATAAGCAACTGGCACCCCCTTCTGCAGTAAAGCAGCTCCTAGCCCAGTCTCTGATGCGTCACACTGAAGCGTCAGTGTTTCTTCTGGATTATAATATTTGAGGATCGGAGCTTTTGTGATGGCGTCTTTGAGCTTTGTGAATGCTTGCTCATGCACATCTGACCATTCCCACATACTGTCTTTATGAGTTAGCTGCCTCAGAATCTCACAGCCATCCGATAGGTGATCACAAAATTTTGAGAGATAGTTTATGTCACAAATCTGGTCTATGTCCCATTGTCCACTAACCACCAGATGTCACTCTCGCATCACTTACACACTCTGACTGTCACTATGCATCTCGGACTGCATCTCCCATCCTCCACCGCTCTGATTGCGTCAGTCCCCGTGACCAATCAGGCGTCCTATAAAAACCCCGCTCCTCCTCAGTGCACTTCACGGTTGGTTGTATTATTGTATTGTTGTTTTGTTAGTATTTCTTAGTGTATTCCTAGTTCCTGGTTTTTGGATCTCCCGCCTGGTTTCCCGTTCTCTTCTGTCTAGCCGCCTGCCTTTTGGACTATAGCTCTCGTTTATTGGACCATTCTCTTCTACTGCCTGTATTATTCCTGTCTGCTCCTGCCTCGACCTTGCCTGTACGACTATGTCTTTGTCCCGCCAATCCAATAAAAGCTTGCGCATGGATCCGCTCGCCTCTCGTCTCGTTCTCCCCGTAACAGAACCAACCGTCACACAAGGATCCAGCAGCTTCACACCCGGACAATCGACAGATATGGACACAGACAGGATTCTTTTTCCGGATCAAGCAAGGACCACGCACTCTAGAACAGCATATCCGTGAGTTTCTGGCCATCTCGAATTATTCCACCCTCCCGGACTGTACAATCATGGAAATATTTTGTGATGGCATAAACGATCCTTAAAAACGAGGCTGAGACGCGAGGGTCCGCGCTCATCTCTGGCTGCTTTTTTAAACTTTGCGTTATTGTGTGTGGGCTCGCCGTGTACTGTGGGGGTCGAGAAGGGGGAACGCGACAACGCGGACGCGGCAGCCCCGCACCCCGCTCGCAGATTGGTGGTTACGCCGGATCACGACGCCAAAACCACGTTTGCCGCCTGGATCGCTCGTGAAATGGCGGCCGTGCAGGAGCGCTCAAGCTATGGCGGCGACAGCAGTGCCCGTTCGCAAAATGGCGGCGACTGCGGTGCCCGTTCACAAGATGGCGGCAGCGCCGGTGCGCGCTCACACAATGGCGGCGACGGCGGAGCCCGTTCACAAGATGGCGGCGGAAACAGAGCCCCGTCACGTCACAGCTGCCATACCAGAGCTATATGGAGTTACAGCTGCATTTCCTGAGTCAAGTCGAGTTTCCAAGTCAAGTCAAGCTGCAGCTGTGTTTCCTGAGTCAAGTCACGTTTCCGAGTCCAGTCCAGTTGCAGCTGTATTTCCTGAGTCAAGCAAGTTTACTGCTGCTGTTCCTGTGTCAAGTCAAGCTGGGGCTGTGTTTTCTGCATCAAGTCAAGTCAGAGCTGCTCTTCCTAAGGCAAGTCAGGCTAAAACTGTTTTTCCTGTTTCAAATCAAGCCAGAACTGTAGTTCCTGTGTCAAGTCAAATTACAGCCACGCCAGAGCCACTGCACAAGATGGCTGCCACGCCAGAGCCACTGCACAAGATGGCTGCCACGCCAGAGCCAATGCACAAGATGGCCGCCGTCTCCAAGCCGCTCCACAATATGGCTGCCATTCCAGAACCTGTGGTCAGCGCCCGGACGCCACTTGTGGTCATGATGGCCCACGTGCTGGACACACCCCTAATGACAGTACGGGCAGCTAAAGTGGCGCTCCATGTCGCGGCGGCTACCCCTGAGTCAAGCCAAGTCACAGCTGTTCCTCACGAGTCAAGCCAAGTCACAGCTGTTCCTCACGAGTCAAGCCAAGTCACAGCTGTTCCTCACGAGTCAAGCCAAGTCACAGCTGTTCCTCACGAGTCAAGCCAAGCCACAGCTGTCCCCCACGAGTCAAGCCAAGTCACACCTGTTCTTCAGGAGCCAAGCCAGGTTACAGCAGGTCCTCATGAGCCAAGTCAAGCTGCTGCTGTTTTTCCAGAGCCAAGTCAAGCTTCAGCCGCTGCTCCAGAGTCAAGTCAGGCTATGGCTGTAGCTTCCAAGTCCAGTCAGGCTTCCAAGTCCAGTCAGGCTTCCAAGTCCAGTCAGGCTTCCAAGTCCAGTCAGGCTTCCAAGTCCAGTCAGGCTTCCAAGTCCAGTCAGGCTTCCAAGTCCAGCAATGTCAAGGCGGTCATTCCTGAGTCAAGCAAGGTAACAGCCGTGGTTCCTGAGTCAAGTGAAGTCAATGATCTTCTCAAGCCAGTTCAAGTCACTGCTGGTCTTCACGTGTCAGATCAAGTCACTGCTGATCTCCATGAGCCAAGTCAAGTCACCGCTGGTCTCCATGAGTCAAAGCAGTTCACTACTGTTCTTCACGAATCGAGTCAAGTCACAGCCAATCTCCAAGAACCAAGTCAGACCACAGCTGATCTTCATGAGCCAAACAAAGTTGTTGCTGCTGTCCCAGGGTCCAGCCACGCCCCGCCTGACGGCCCAGGGTCCAGTCACGTCCCGCCTGACGGCCCAGGGTCCAGTCACGTCCCGCCTGACGGCCCAGGGTCCAGTCTCGTCCCGCCTGACGGCCCAGGGTCCAGTCTCGTCCCGCCTGACGGCCCAGGATCCAGTCTCGTCCCTCCTGACGGCCCAGAGTCAAGTCTCGTCTCGTCTGACCGCCCAGAGTCAGGCCACGTCTCGTCTGACCGCCCAGAGTCAGGCCACGTCTCGTCTGACCGCCCAGAGTCAGGCCACGTCTCGTCTGACCGCCCAGAGTCAGGCCACGTCTCGTCTGACCGCCCAGAGTCAGGTCACGTCTCGTCTGACCGCCCAGAGTCAGGTCACGCCCCGTCCGATGACCCTAAGTCAAGTCACATCTCGTCAGACATCCCAAGATCACGGCCTATCATGATAGCCAGCGTACTGGATCCACCACAACCTCCCGATGCTGCTCTTCCTTTAATGGCGGTTGCCATTTGGTGTGTGTGGGCTGCACACTGTGCCCCTGAGGCCACGCCTGTTCACAAGTCAGCTCCTGAGGTCACGTCTGTTCCAAAGTCAATCCCTGAGGCCCCGTCTGGTCACAAGTCGGCTCCAGAGCTCCCCTCACTTGGAGAAGCCATGCCAATGCCTCCTGAGGTGTCAGCCTTGGCTGTAGATCCTCCCATGGAGGCGGCATCCCCCAATAACCTCTCTGCTTCTCCCCTTGTTCTGTCAGCCTTCTCTGTCTCTGCTTTTCCCAGGTCCCAGACCATAACGCGGTTTCCTGCTCCGTCCCAGCTCCCGCCTGGTCACAAGCCAGCTCCAGAGCTCCCGTCTGATCTCAAGCCTGCTCCAGAGCTCCCGTCTGATCTCAAGCCTGCTCCAGAGCTCCCGTCTGATCTCAAGCCTGCTCCAGAGCTCCCGTCTGATCTCAAGCCTGCTCCAGAGGTCCCGTCTGGTCTCGAGTCTGCCCCAGAGGCCTTCCCCGTCGGAGAAGCTGCGCCAATGCCTCCAGAGGTGTCAGCGTCAGCTGTAGAACCTCTTATGGAGGGGGCGTTAAACTCTAAACTCTCTGCTTCTCCCTTTCTTCTGTCTGTCTCCTCTGTCCCTGTTCTCCCCAGGTCCCAGACCATGACGCAGGCTCCTGTTCCGCCCGGAGGGCTGCTCCGCCTCCTGTTCCGCCCTGGAGGGCTGCTGCGCCTTCTCCCCCTATTCTGTCTGCCTCCTCTGTCCCTGCTTTCCCCAGGTCCCAGACCGTGACGCAGATTCCTGTTTCGCCCCAGAGGGCTGCTCCGCCTCCAGTTCCGCCCTGGAGGAGTCCTGCTCCGCCTCCAGTTCCGCCCTGGAGGAGTCCTGCTCCGCCCTGGAGGAGTCTTGCTCCGCCTCCAGTTCCGCCCTGGAGGAGTCCTGCTCCGCCTCCAGTTCCGCCCTGGAGGAGTCCTGCTCCACCTCCGGTTCTGCCGTGGAGGACTGCTCTACCTTCAGCTCCGCCCTGGAGTACGCCTGTGCCTCATGCTCCGCCCCCGGCTCCGTCCTGGAGGGCCTTTGTGCTGCCGGTCCTGCCTCAATCACCGGGTCCTCCGCAGGGACCTGGTCCTCCAGCCCTCGCCCTGTCTCGCTCCCGCCCCACCGCTCCCTGAACTGTTACTCTGTTGGAGCGTCTGGAAGCCGCTCCTTGGGGGGCTATGTCACAAATCTGGTCTATGTCCCATTGTCCACTAACCACCAGATGTCACTCTCGCATCACTTACACACTCTGACTGTCACTATGCATCTCGGACTGCATCTCCCATCCTCCACCGCTCTGATTGCGTCAGTCCCCGTGACCAATCAGGCGTCCTATAAAAAACCCCGCTCCTCCTCAGTGCACTTCACGGTTGGTTGTATTATTGTATTGTTGTTTTGTTAGTATTTCTTAGTGTATTCCTAGTTCCTGGTTTTTGGATCTCCCGCCTGGTTTCCCGTTCTCTTCTGTCTAGCCGCCTGCCTTTTGGACTATAGCTCTCGTTTATTGGACCATTCTCTTCTACTGCCTGTATTATTCCTGTCTGCTCCTGCCTCGACCTTGCCTGTACGACTATGTCTTTGTCCCGCCAATCCAATAAAAGCTTGCGCATGGATCCGCTCGCCTCTCGTCTCGTTCTCCCCCGTAACAGTTTATCATGCCCAGAAATCTTTGGACACCTTTGACATCTTCTGGCCGTGGCATGTCCCTGACTGCTCGTACCTTTTCAGGGTCAACTCTGAGCCCGTCTGCAGTAAGTAAATGCCCAATGTAAGGAACCTCACTTCTTCTCAGTTGTAACTTTTCTGCATTCAGTTTGATGTTCTTTTCTCTACATCTGTTCAACAATGCTCTCAGTTTGTCGTCATGGTCCTGGTTTGCTTTTTCCAAGGTTTCACCCTCTCCAGTGATGAGGATGTCATCGGCAATGACATAGATGCCTTGTAATCCTTCCAAAGCTTGACTGAGTTTTCTCTGAAACACCTCTGGCGCGGGACTGATGCCCATTGGCATCCTCAGCCATCTGTATCTGCCATACGGTGTGGCGAATGTGGTCATGTAACTTGACTCCTCATCCAGAGTCACATGCCAAAATCCATTTTTTACATCACACACAGTGAAGACTTTTGCTCTAGATAGATCTGGCAGAATGTCATCTATTGTTGGCAATGGGAAATGACATCTTTTCAGAGCCCTGTTGAGTGGTCTTGGGTCTATGCATATTCTAAGATTTCCTGATGGCTTCCTGACAATTACAAGACTGCTGATCCACTCTGTGCTACAGTCTACTGGTGTGATGATCCCTCTTTGTTGAAGATCACTCAGCTCTGCTTTTAGTGGTGCCATCATTGCGACGGGAACTCTTCTCTTTGGAAGTTTCACTGGAGTTACTTTTGAGTCTGCTTCCATCCTATATGCACCTTCCAAACATCCATCTCCCTGGAACACGTCAGCATAGTCTTTTTTGATATTATCCATGCTCCACATTTCTACTTTCACAGTCTCCTCTGTGACAATACTGTCCACAGCCATGATGTTTTCATACTGAACTTTCACCAGGTTCATGGCTTGTACTGCCCTGCTGCCCAATAGTGGCACTGCAGACCCCTCATCAACAACCATGAATTCTAGTCTGTACAATTTCTTGTTTCTAGGGTTTCGCAGTTTGACTTTACATTTTCCCAGTGGCTGTAGTGTGCTTTTATTGTACATCACCAGCACTTTCTCTGTCTTTTCAATTTGTGTGGCTGGGTTTAGCAGGTTGACAGGAATTATATTACAGCTAGCTCCACAATCTAACTGAAACTTCACCTGTTCTTTTCCTAGGAGCATGGCAGCAAAAAGTTTTGAGGGCGGTCTCCGTTTATCCTCCGTCACAGTGTTCACTGTTTCAACTGTTACACACAAGATGTCTTCGTAACTTTCCTCATCTGACTCTGTGACGGTATGCACTGTCTTTTCTTTCAGCTTTTTAGTTTTGCACATTGCAGCAAAATGATTATCTTTTCCACAGTTTTTGCACTTTTTTCCATATGCAGGACATTTCTTTTTATTTCTTTCATGTACTTTTCCACAAAACTTGCAGTTTACTGTGCTCTTACCATCTTCTTTTCGCACTGCATGTTTTACTGCAAGCACCTCCTCTGCCACTCGCCCTTCAATTGTTCTGCTATTTTCTCTTGACAACTCTGTTGCTCTACAGATTTGCACACATTTTTCCAACGTCAAATCCTGCTCTCTTAGAAGTCTCTCTCTCAAGACAGAGCTGGTTATGCCGCAAACAATTCTATCGCGGATCAGAGAGTCTTTGATCTGGCCGAAATTGCACGTACTGGCGAGCATTCTTAAGTCCGTTACATATTTGTCAATGTTCTCATCGGAAAACTGATTCCTGACAAAAAAACGGTACCTTTCAACTGTCTCGTTCACTTTTGGACTACAATGATCATCCAAAGCACTTATCAATCGGTCTACAGTCCGATCCGGTGACGAGGAAGGGATTAGGGTCTCGCAAAGCTCTCTTCCCGTCTCCCCAATGAGATAGCTGAAAACTTTCAGTTTCACGTCTTCGCCGGCATCCGCCAAAGTAAGATCCTTATACAGTGTGAACTCTTCTTTCCACGTTTTCCATGATTTCGCCAGATTAGTTGAGTCCAAGCAAAGGTTTGCTGGCGGTCTCAGTCCCAATGAGTTTTCCATCCGCACTGCGCCTGAACTCTCCGCTCTCTCGACCATACTAGTCAGCCGTTGTCTCGCGTTGTGTCTATTAAATCTCTGTGCTCTTCTTCAAAAAACAAAGCACCGCTGCCACCATGTTTCATTCTATTCTATACTATTAATAGAATGGACGGTTAACGCTGTTACAATTGCGTGAATTACTTTTATTGAACACAACAAATCCGGCTTGTACTATCCGGCTTGCACAACGGTAAAACAACCTGTGTCACTTAGAATTCAGTTTGTGCTACAACAACAACCATCCCAACAGGGGTCACATGACTTGGTTAAAATTTTCTGTAGTTGTTTTGTCAGTTTGACCTAAAGCCAACATGTACATCCATGGGGCTGGACATTTAGAAAATGTAGACAGTTGGCATATATTAATCTTATCTTTTTTTTTTTCGGCAAATGCAATACTACTGTTAGTATTAATTGTAAACATTGTCTTAAGATGTTGAAAAAGAAAATTAAGTCATATGTTGTTCATGTTGTTTATATTTTGAAATGTGAATATCCCCTGAGATTTGTTGCCAGATTAGGGTAT
>NW_026128605.1:0-49059 GCF_022985175.1 Labeo rohita
TTATAACTTTACAATTATATCTTCAGAAAGCTCCAATTTAATGTAAATTATTCTCTAAACATCCAAGTTACGGTTGATTACTTTAAATATTATACTGTACTTTAAATATTCATATGCCTCATCATACTATATCTAAACAGCAAAATGTATTTACATGAATAAAGAATAAATGTTTTGATTGGTATAGTGAATTTACATATAAAACTAAACTTGAAAAGCAAGTAAATGGACAGCTAATGTCTTGAATCTGTATTGTCACTCGATTTAAATGTTGTATATAAGCATGAATTGCATTTTGCTTTGTTTAGATTACATTTAGGTTTTCCTGTATGATTTTAATGCATTGCGGTTATAAAATATGTTAATAAACAGACAATATAACAGACGGACTAATAAGCATTATTCAGTCACTGCCAATGTAACAAACATCACAGTCCAGTTCTTTGGGTTAAAACTGCCAAAAACCTGATAGAGAATTACCTACGATCAAATGAAGATGATACTGTCAAATCCTGTCTAAATTATGAAACACTCACCTGGCCGCAGGATGAAGTAGCACTTTTAACATTCTGTTGACAAAAAGTAATGTTACACCTACATGTTGAGCAGGGGTGGGGAACACTGATCCTCGAGGGCTGGTGTCCCTGCAGCTCTAATCCTAATCAAACACACCTGAACAAGCTAATCAAGGTCTTCAGAATACAGGTTAGTATTTTTATTTTCAGGGTTGGAGCTACACTCTGCAGGGACACCGGCCCTCCAGGATCAAGGTTCCCCACTCCTGCATTAGAGTAGGCTAACTACACATGCTAACTCCGCTAACTACACATACATTGTTTTAGTGAACGTAACACATGCATAAAACAGGACACATTACAAAAAGACAAAATAGTAATAATATACACAATGACCTGAGGATATGTGTGTTCATTCACAGAAAGGTTTGTCTAATAATTAATGAAAGAAGTAATTTCCTGTAGCAGTATCTGTTTTAGAGAGAATTAAGTAGGGAGAGATTCTCTCTACATACTTAGGTTGTAAAGTTTATCTGGTCTGGCCGAAGTGTCTTGGTTGCCATGGTAACCAGGGGCCTGGTGGGCCATCGTAGACGTCCCGGCAGCCAGTGTTGTGGACTGGGTGAGAGGGTCTATTTATGTTCTGTTCTGAACATTAAATCTTTAGTTTTTTTCCATCAAATGAATTCTAACTAGTTGGGTAAATACAATTATTTAGATGTTATATTTAAAAATTACCTCAAGTTAGCATCAGATAGCTAGTTAGCAAGCCAGTTAGCATCAGCTAGCAAAAGCTTTGCAGATTCATAATTATTGATTATATTCTTTTTGATTTTAAGCTAAAACTGCTTGATTTTGCTGAGCTTACAGCTCATGAAAGTCAAAAATCCAGTATCTCAAAGTTTTAGAGTATTTCCTAAGATCAGTCAAAAAACGGATTTGCAAAAAAGAAAAGCTTTTTAAAGTATGTTCATTTATGCACTCAATACTTGGTCGGCAGAACATATTACAGCAAATGACTTGCTCCTAGCACAAATTACAGCATCAGTGAAGTGTGGCTGTAACAAGGACACTGAGGCAGAGGTAGAATCCAAATGCGGGTGTTTATTAAAGGAAGCAGAGTACACAAAAGCAGGCAGAGGGTCAATACCGGAAGGCAGTCCAATAGCATACACAACATGAACGTAATCCAAGCAGCAGAGAGTTTAACAGGCAGTGGGTCAAATACCAAGCAAACAGTCCAAGAGAGCAACTGTAACAACAGGGGTAATCCAGAGAGCGATAGTCAAAAGGCAGATAAGGGTCAAACCTTGAAAACAGTCCACACAGGCAAACAATCCAAACAGGGGTAATCTGTAAACTCGATAATCCAGAGGCAGAGTAAGACAGCAACAGGTAATCAAACAGAGAAATCAAGAACGCTCGGTAAGGCAGGTGAAACTTGCAATACTTCGCAAAGTTTGGAGCACATGGTCAGTCTTTAAATAGTTCCAAACAGGAAGTAACAGTAGAAGCAGCAGAGGGAGCGTGCAGGCAGTACTAGGGTGAGGGCTCCCTTTGCTGGCTTGGCGTTACAGAATCCCCCCTCCCCCAGGAGCGACTCCTGGCGCTCAAAACAATAGTCCAGGTGGGTGGGGAAACAGAGGCAAAACAGGGGGTGGGACGGGGGACCAGGTCCGTGCAGCGGAGGTGGGCCTGGATCGTGGAGCAGGGACAGACAGTGAAGCACTGGAGGGCCTGGGCCACAGAGTGGACAGACTTGGACAGACGAAGCCTCTGGAGCAAAGTGTGCAGCCCACACACTGAAAATGGCAACGGCCATTACAGGCAGCACAGTAGATAGTGGGATGTCTGTTGACCTTAAGGGTGTGGATGCTATGGACTTGTGGCGTGGGAATGTGGGCTCTGCGTGGCTTGGGAGTGTTGGCTCTGCGTGGCTTGGGAGTGTGGGCTCTGCGGGGTCAGCTGATACGTGAGGTGGCTTGAGAAGGTCAGAGGGGACCTGGTGAGGTCCTTGTAGGACAGCCGTGGCTTGCATTGACTCGGGGAGATCTGCTGTGACTTGACTCGACTCGTGAAGAACAGTGGTGACTTGACCTGGCTCATGAAGGTCAGCTGTGGCTTGACTTGGTTCGGGAATCACAGCAGCAACTTGACTTGGCTCATGAAAATCTGCTGTAACTTGACTTGGCTCATGAAGATCAACTGTGGCTTGGCTTGGCTCAGAAACAACAGCAGCAACTTGACTTGGCTCATGAAGATCTGACTTGGCTTGTCTCGTGGGGCACAGCTGTGACTTGGTTTGTCTCGTGGGGCACAGCCGTGACTTGGCTTGACTCGTGGGGTACAGAGGTGACTTGGCTTGACTCGTGGGGCACAGCGGTGACTTGGCTTGACTCGTGGGGCACAGCGGTGACTTGGCTTGACTCGTGGGGCACAGCTGTGTCTTGGCTTGACTCATGGAGAACAACAGCCGTATCTTGGCTTGACTTAATGAGAACAGCTGTGACTAGGCTTGATTCAGGGGGAACAGCTGTGTCTTGGCTTGACTCATGGAGAACAACAGCTGTATTTTGGCTTGACTCATGGAGAACAGCAGCTTTGGCTTGACTTGACTCTGTTGCTTGACCGGACTCTGAAGCTTGACCAGACTCTGAAGCTTGACCGGACTCTGAAGCTTGACCGGACTTGGGGACTTGACCTGACCCTGGAACTCGACTTGACCCTGGAACTCGACTGGACTTGGAAGCCTGACTGGACTTGGAAGCTACAGCTGTAACATGGTTTGACTCTGGAGCAGCAGCTGTAGCTTGACCTGACTCTGAAGATGCACCTGCAGCTTGACTTGGCTCTGCAGCTTGAAAATGAATAGGATTGTTCAAACCCACCCGAAAAATGTCCTTCAGTGCCACGTCATTAAAATCAACAAGGTGACACAGTCCACAAAATTCCTCAACATACCCCTCTATAGCCCTGTCACCTTGACGAAGGCAGAGGAGACGAGATACTGCTGGGTTCATATTTGCTGGTCGTGTACTCTGTAATTTCCGCTGGATTCTTGGTAGGCGAAGTATTCTGTAACAAGGACGCTGAGGCAGAGGTAGAATCCAAATGCGGGTGTTTATTAAAGGAAGCAGAGTACACAAAAGCAGGCAGAGGGTCAGTACCGGAAGGCAGTCCAATAGCATACACAACATGAACGTAATCCAAGCAGCAGAGAGTTTAACAGGCAGTGGATCAAATACCGAGCAAACAGTCCAAGAGCGCAACCGTAACAACAGGGGTAATCCAGAGAGCGATAGTCAAAAGGCAGATAAGGGTCAAACCTTGAAAACAGTCCACACAGGCAAACAATCCAAACAATCCGTAAACTCGATAATCCAGAGGCAGAGTAAGACAGCAACAGGTAATCAAACAGAGAAATCAAGAACGCTCGGTAAGGCAGGTGAAACTTGCAATACTTCGCAAAGTTTGGAGCACATGGTCAGTCTTTAAATAGTTCCAAACAGGAAGTAACAGTAGAAGCAGCAGAGGGAGCGTGCAGGCAGTACTAGGGTGAGGGCTCCCTCTGCTGGCTTGGCGTTACAGTGGCATGGAAGAGATCAGTCTGTGGCACTGCTGAAGCACTATTGAGCCTTCAGATCATCTTCTCCTGGTTTCTCATCTTTCTCTTGAAAATATCCCATAGATTCTCACTGGGGTTCAGGCTTGTTGGCTGGCCAATAAAGCACTGTAATATCATAGTCAGCAAACCACTTGGAAATGGTTTTGGCACTGTGGGCATGTCTCAAAGAAACCAGGCACCGCTCATCAATACCGTCGATACAGTGAAGCATGGTGGTGGCAGCATCATGCTGTAGGGATGTTCTTCAGCAGCAATGTACAGACATCCTTGATAAAAACCTGCTCCAGAGCGCTCTGGACCTCAGACTGGGCGACCGTTCATCTTTCAATGGGACAACGACCCTAAGCACACAGCCAAGATAACAAAGGAGTGGCTACGGGACAACTCTGTGAATGTCCTTGAGTGGCCCAGCAAGAGCCCAGACTTGAAGACACGGAGGCGAACAAGCTTGTGGGGATCACAGGCGGGTCTAGCCAATGAGTTAAAGAAGGGGCTTTCCCCCTCGTGCTCGTCAGCTCATTTTGAAGGTGTGAAACAACAGTTATGGAAAATTAAAAGTTAAAGTCGGTTCCCATTAACGTTAGGGAAATATCTTTTTTAGGTTATATATTTTTGTAATCATAAAATAACATTCCCAGAACATTTCATAGTGGTTATTATTAAATAACCTAAAGTAACTTAAAGAAAACATTACCTAATGGATATTTTTAGTTTATTTTAAAATAACTTGCAGAGAAAGTTCCCTAATGGTTATTTTCAGGTTATTTTATAACCCTTTAAAATTATCTTTCCAATGAAAACGCAGATGCAGATGTTTTTGTGTAATGACCTATATAGAGCCCTGAAATTTGTTAAAATACAGAAATGAGATCGGTCAAGACACTTTTTAAATTATATTATTATATATTATATAACCAAGGAGAGTCAGTGTAGCTGTTGGTCAGGCTTTTTTTGCATGCAGACGATGCATTTTCGGGTTATTTAGACAGAACACAAACCACAACTGTCCACAGAAAACAGAAAAAAAAAGTTCTCTACTCTGAGGTTTTGAATCTTTTCCTGCTAAAATCAGGGGAAGCTGCAAATTATTATTGCTTCCTTATCTTCATCTTTGTATTTATTGCTAATATTGTACAGCTTTAAATACATATGCTTATTTGATGTAATTTTTATGCTAATAGTTTCTCATGACCAGTTCATACATCAGTTACTGGTAGTTTGACTTTCTGAAGAGTGAAACACTGAGATACTTTCATAACATTGATCTGTTTATTTGTCAGCAAATCAGCTTCTGACTCAACCAGTGATGTGAGTTTAGGGCGGGGCTATCTGTCTGACTGACCAATGACACACAAGAACAGAAAGCGACCAGTGACTGTCATAAACGCCCATGCTGAAATGAATGCAGCAGTTAATTAAGAAGCAAATATATATATATATATATATATATATATATATATTTTTTTTTTTCATACTGTGGACGTCAATGGCCACCAACAAATGTTTGGTTATCCACAATCTTCAACAGACTTCTTGTGTTCAACAGAAGAAAGAAACAGATTTAGAGCAGGTGAGTAAATGATGACAGTATTTTAATTTATGGGTGAACTATGCCTTTTTTGAAAAGCAAAATTACAGCCTAAAATATTGTCATCTAGTGTGGTGAAGTGCCATCTAGTGTTTACACTTACAA
Organism: Labeo rohita; assembly: GCF_022985175.1. Classification (NCBI taxonomy): domain Eukaryota; kingdom Metazoa; phylum Chordata; class Actinopteri; order Cypriniformes; family Cyprinidae; genus Labeo; species Labeo rohita. The sequence continues at coordinate 5,834 of NW_026128605.1, forward strand.
ATACATGAGAGAGTATTTCAGGTGTTTTCACTTATTCTGTAAGCCATATTTCGACAGCAATTGTTTCTTAGGGGGACATAAGTTAAGTTATTGTTAAGTCTTATGAGTTAAAAAAAAAAATTGTCTAGTTTTAAGGTCTGTAAGAGGACAAACTTAGATTACAAGATAAATTGTTCATATTTTACATTCTTTCTGACCTGCAATGAACAAATTGTTATTGTTAACTGTTATTTAAAAATAGACTAACTTATGCCACTCAAGAATTGTCGAATATCATTTTTGTAACAGGTTTTACTATTTTTTCCACAATGTACAATAATTATACATTTGTCATTGAGATGCTGTAAATTAACTGCCATAAGGACCAAATGCTGAACTGTACACCAATCACTCTCTGAAATTAAATATTGGTTTGGATAAGAGCTTATTAGATAATAAATAACTTGAATTTTTATATTAAGTAGAGCATGATCTCATAAACTGTGGATACATTTTTAACGTGTGATGAGAACTTTTTAAATATTTTTTAAAAATGTCTGTGGTGATGGAAATGACAGGGCCGTGGTGGAAATGACAATAAATTAACGTAGGTGTATGTAGGTAAACAGTAGAGATATTTATTCAAAAAGTTCTTAAACTCATCACACTCATTAAAATCAATTCACAAAGTCATTAAACATAACCACACCTGTTTTTTAGTGTTTTTAGTGCTGAGTTTGATGTATAAAACTGATATGTCTCACAGATGAACGGTTACAGTGTATACTGTAAATAACTGACACAACTGATTGCAAGGCAAAAATATAAGCAACAAATGATGCATCAAAATGTCAACATTGTGAGATAATTATGAGGCTATATAATTGTGAGGGGTCAGGGTCAACTTTTATTTTGTTTGTTGTTTTGTTGTCTTATGTGGCATCTTAAAAATAGATAAAAATAAAATCAACTATTATAAAAGTAATATAACTTAGAAATAAAAATAATATCATAATATAAATATAAAAAGTATTGTAATATATTATAATGTAAAAAGTATTACTGTACTGTACTTTGTAACCATAAATGTCATTTCCACCAAGAGTTCACTGATTAGCTTTGAATTAATACTCTGCATTTCATGTATGCAAAATACTCTTATTTAACTTAAAATTTATAGCTTTTTAAAAACACCCTTGAAGGTACAGCTTGTTTGGAAAAGACATAAAATAAATATATTAACTGATCAAGCAATATTTACTTTGATTTTTCTCAATTTGTTGTTGATGAAAATTTAAAATTCCCTCCATGTCCAACATGCTCTGATGTCACTGAAAATTTCCATAGAAACCCATAAACAGTCTTTCACACACACACTTTTTAAAGGGACATTACAGTGTTGTGATGGAAATGACAACAGTACTGTGCGATAGCTATATTTTGTATAAAAAGTAAAATTGATAGTGGTCTCACATTAAATACTATAATGTATTTTAATTCTTTTACTAGTGCTTAATTCAGGTACATTAATAGTCACCAGACAAGTCATATTTTTAAACTGTATTTTCACTGTTTAAATTTAAAAGTCTGGGTGTGCGACAAGGACAAAACAGTGATTTTGACACCCATAAGGAGGTTGAAAAGTATGAAAAAATCATAATAGAAAGGTAGTAAAAAAGTTTTTAAGGTGGTTTTATTGTTAGTTTGACAAAGAAAGAGGAATTTCCGGCCGAATTACCGAAAGCTGTACGGTTGCTGTAATTTGCATGCATACATAATGCTGGAAAGTATCTAAAAAAAAACAATAGGCCTAATTCATAACTGTTCCACCAGAGTAAGTGGGAACAGAAAGAGAAAAAAAGCATGTAAACATTCGAAATGGGTCTTTATTATGACAGCAGCAGATGTTATGTATGTATGTTGCATACACAAAATGTGTATTATATATAGGTGCATACATTACTATATCGCATATAAATATAAACTATAGCGCGTCTATTCCTACTTTTAAACGTTTAAATAATCAAATAATAGAAAACTTTGGAAAGAAAGAAAGGATTTAATTTTAGAGAGTGAGTGAAAATAGAGAAAAAAACAAAACAAAACAAAACAAAAACAAAAAAACAAACAAACAAAAAAAAAAACCTAGTAGTTCTACAACAGAACTGATTTGTTTGTCAAATTTCAAGATGATGTCAGTTTCCACACCCAGATTCCACAACTACGAAATTTTAAGTACTCGAGATCAAGTTTATTTTGTGTTCTAGCTTTAGAGGGGCCAAAAACAATAACTTCAGATTTATCTGCGTTCAGAAAAAGACATTTTTAGGGAGTCATGATTTGACATCATCCAAACATGCTTATAAACTATAAAGCGCACTCTTATTTTTTGTGGTCACAGGCAGATAGATTTGCATATTGTCAGAGTAGCAATGGAAACATACACCATGATTCCTACAAATGGATCCCAAAGGAAGTAGACAGAAGAGAGTAGGTGCTAAAACAGGTTAGATTGCCTAAAGAAGAAGTGAAATTTCCTGTTTTAATTGAAAATGTTCAGTTGGTTAAGAAAGATTTAAACCAATTTAAAACCGTCCCTCCCAGACCCACACGAGACTCCAAACGAGAGATAAGAATTTCATGATCAACAGTCTTGAAGGTTCAGCATAACTAAAATGAACACCATTAAGAACTCATATGAGGGCAGTTTCAGTACTATGCAGTGAATTGGACCCCGACTGAAATGTCTCATAGATGTGATTATTGGTTAGAAATGACTAAAATTGTAAAAACACATTTTTCCCCATCACCTTAGAGATGAAAGATAAAACAGATATAGGCCAGAAATTTGCTAAAATAGAGGCATTCAGTGAAGGTTTCTTTAATAGTGGAGTGACTGTGGCCAAGTAATGTCGAGTCTGTATAGTCCAATGGTTTGTATTTGGTGGCACATGATTGACTGGATTGCATTTTGCTTTTTTTTAGGTCTAGTTCAGGTTTTCTGTACTATTTAATGCTCTTTTGTTATGAGGCTTACATAAGCAATAAACAACACAATATAATAATCTAAACCTAGTTAGAAACCTAGTTACATAACTGCATAAGTTTTAAGAAGTCAGTGTTGGGATTGTAATGACAGGTCATGGAGAGCTGAGAAAAAACCTAATGATCAATATTCAGCAGCAACTGATAAAACCTGATAGGGAATTACATATGATTAAATAAAGGTGATGATATTAGATATTAAACTATAATATTCCTGCTAGAAAGCAAAGGTCATGTTTTTATGCAAAAGGAAATGACAACGAACTGCATATGTAAGTTTTCCCGGCATCCACTGTATTTGAATATCCAAAAATGAAAATTAGGCCATTGTTTGTTCACCCTTATTCACTTCCTTCTGTCAGATGAATACAATCGAAGTCACTAACACATATGGTCAGGACCTATGGGATAATTTTTGTGCCAATAAGAATGAACGTAACTTTATAAAACTGAATGTAACTTTCCAAGAAACGATCAAAAATATGCCACTGCAAAAGAAGAAAAACGCAATGAAAATGAAAAAATGAACTCAGTCGGACGAATTTAACATGCTCTTCAAATATGCTTCATTCTTTGTTAATGATTTTCAAAGAATCGTTTTCGCGAATCATGGATTCTGAATGCGTTGCCACAACTTTCGCTTACGCTTCGCAAATTTTCGTTTGCTGTTTTGGCACAAACCTCTCGTGGGGGCGGGCTTAACAGCGATCTACTCTGATTGGCTAATGAGCTTTTGATGGACAGTTGCTCTCTGAACTGGAAGCACGGACGGTGAAGTCAGTGGCGCAATACGTCGTGCTTTGTTTATAGAAACTATCAGAACTGTTGCACACTGTACATGAATAAAACTTTTATCGATGTTATTGATTAACGTTACTTTAGCAACACGAACTTACTTCAAGCTGCCCTGAGGGACAAGCTGAGGTGGAAGATGATGCTGCTCCGTGTCTTTCCTGGGAGCTCATCTTTAGAAACTAAGAGACGACCGTAGGTGAAATACTAATAACATTAATACTTAATATAAACAAAGCACGACGTATTGCACACCGCAACAACTTTCCAATATGTGCGCCACTGACGTCACCGTCTGTGCTTCCAGGTCAGAGAGCAACTGTCCATCAAAAGCTCATTAGCCAATCAGAGTAGATCGCTGTTAAGCCCGCCCCCACGAAAGGTTTGTGCCAAAACAGCAAACGAAAATTTGCGAAGCGTAAGCGAAAGTTGTGGCAACGCATTCAGAATCCATGATTCGCGAAAACGATTCTTTGAAAATCATTAACAAAGAATGAAGCATATTTGAAGAGCATGTTAAATTCGTCCGACTGAGTTCATTTTTTCATTTTCATTGCGTTTTTCTTCTTTTGCAGTGGCATATTTTTGATCGTTTCTTGGAAAGTTACGTTCAGTTTTATAAAGTTACGTTCATTCTTATTGGCACAAAAATTATCCCATAAGGACCCCTTTGGCGTCACTTCTTGACGCTTAGGGTACCCCTTTAGCGTAATTTTTCAATGTGCAGGGTCATAATATTGCTATTATTGCATATATGTTGGGGTGTAATTTTTTTTCAATGCAAACAGTCACAACAGTTTTTATTTATTTATAGTTATTTATATTACGCTATTTACACATTTAACCCAACCCCTGCCCCCAAAACCTAAGCATTTGTCAACAAAACACAAGATATAACAGGCAGATACAACTATATTCATAATTTATTCCAAAAGTATTCATATTCCAAGGGTTCCAAAGCAAAACAATTGATTTGTGAGAAGAATAGATGTGATCAGTGATTAAAACCTGTTATTCGCATAAAGATATTGTACAGCTTCAGAAGACTCAGAATGAAGCAGTCATTGTTTGTAATGCTTTTATACTGCTTGTTTGTGGTCAGTTGTACTTATATTTGCCTGTTGCTTGTTTTATATTGTTTAGAAGGGGGTAGGTTTAGGGTATGGGTGGGGTTAGGTGCTCCAATGAAAGTATACATTTATATAAAATAATTTCTATTTTTACAAATGCATGCAAGGACCATGTGCGTCGAAAAATTACACTAAAGGGGTCAAAAAGTGATGCCAAGGGGTCCTGACTGATCGTCAGTATGTGACGAGTTGGAAGTGAGAACGTGTTGCTCCGTGTTGCTTTCTTTTTTTCAAGAAAAATGTCCATATTTAAAACATAAGAATCACTTTGTTTGAGCTTGTGCGCACTGTTGTACCTGGAAGCCATTCCACACGGATGACATAGGAAATCGGCATTGCGGAAGTGTGACTCAGATGTGACGAACGCGGACACGCAGGGGAGAGACTGAAAATAAAAAAATGGTCGCACAAAACAAGAATTTGTAAAGAAGAATGTCGGAGATTTCAACTGTTTTTCCTTTGCTAAAGTAAGGAAACTTTGCTTCCTCTGCTCCTTTAAGCAAAGGTTGGTTTTCACGAGACTCACCTGCGCAACACAAACGTCCTGCGTCATCCACCCAGAGCTGCTTCCAAGTACGACCAGTTGGCGCAAGCTAGATTAAAGTGATTCTTACATTTTGAATATGGATATTTTTCTTCCAAAAATGCATCGATTTGCTACAGGAGGCCTTTATTCACCTTCGGAGTTGTGTGAGGTGCTTTTTATTATGGACCGATACGCCTTATTGGACTTGTTTTGGACTGATAAAGAGAAACACTCGCCCATGGCATTCTTAAGCTTGGAAGTGCCCAGATAATTTTTAATATAACTTCGACTGTATTCGTCTGTAAGAACGTCATTGTGACGAGTGGGGCAGGGCCGAGAGCCATGGGAATGGAACGAGGCCGGTGGAGTATAATGATAATGAGCGACACCTGCGCCGCTCACCGGTGTCCCACGGAGGAGCTCCGGAAGGATAAAAGGAGGAGCGACAACAGTGGAAGACGAGAGAGGACCAGGCCTGGACTTTATTTTGCGTTTTGTGTGCGGCAGTCATCCGTGAGGGGCTGCCGCTTTACTTTTGTGTTTCTTTATTTTATTATTAAAGTGTTCTCCGGTTCCCGCCTCCTTCTTCAAGTTCTACAAACGTTGTTACATTGGTGCCGAAACCCGGGAGGAAGGAGGGACATGCTGTCAGAAGAGCCCTCGCTGCTGAGTGGGATCGCGGTGCTGAGGAGGTCGGGCAGCACGAAGGAGTGGATGAATGTGGCTGCCCGAGGCAGTGGTGCTGGAGCGATGGTACCATAGGTGGGACGGAAGGCTCGCTGCCGTGCTCCGGGGTCGAGGAGAGGTGGCTGCCGTCCGAGAGGGAGCGGAGGAGTCGGCGCCGTTCGCCAAAGGATGTCCAGTACCATCGCATCGCACCGCGAGTCAAGGACGCTCAGCTGGTTGAGGACCGAGCGGCAGTGTGTCCGGGAACCGGACCAAGAGTTTTTTTTTTTTTTTTTCTTTTCCTCTCTCCCCTCTCTCATCTCAGTCTCTCCTCATCCTTCCGCCTCCTTTTCTCTCGCCTCGTCTGTCCTTACCCCCAGGTACGCCACGGCCGCCCTGACGGGCCCCCCCCGGGAGGAGGGGGGTGGGGGAGTAGAGCGCAGTCTCGAGGGTACCCCCCCGGCCTGCGAGGGGGTATGTGACGAGTGGGGCTGGGCCGAGAGCCGTGGGAACGGAACGAGGCCGGTGGAGTATAATGATAATGAGCGACACCTGCGCCGCTCACCGGTCTCTGGAAGGATAAAAGGAGGAGCGATGACAGTGGAAGACGAGAGAGGACCAGGCCTGGACTTTATTTTGCGTTTTGTGTGCGGCAGTCGTCCGTGAGGGGCTGCCGCTTTACTTTTGTGTTTGTTTATTTTATTATTAAAGTGTTTAAGTGTTCTCCGGTTCCCGCCTCCTTCTTCCCATTCTACGAACGTTGTTACAGTCATATACACCTAGGATTACTGGAAGCTGAGTAAACAAATATTTCCTTGTCGGAATGATGGACTGATAATATCTCTATAATTATCTCAACACGTACAGATATTTTAATAGTTAAACAGTCAGTTGTGTTGAGTGAGGATCACTGTATATCAGCTCACATCAGGTAAGATTTTTCTGCTTAGACTGCAGCATGTGCTGGACTGTGACTGCAATTATAGATTATGATTCGTGTATAGTTATAGTTGAGTAATTTGGGCTCTTACTGTATATCCATTGACATAATAAATCTTTATGAATTACTCCAGAAAATTTGCAAATGTACACCAATTTTAATGTGTGATGTTTTTGGGAATCTGTTTGTGATTATAAGACTATTATTCTGTTATTATAAGACCGTTCTTTACTTTTTATGGAAAGTAATGTGTTACGTTTCCATTACTTTTATCACCTTGGCTGAGCTTGCTTATTTTTAATAATAATAATAATAATAAAATAAAGTCATACTTTTGGCAGCTATAAAGGCTTTTTCACAGTTAAGCCTCAGAATGAAGTGAATAAAATGGGAAAACTTGCATAACTTATTTAAAAAAAAAAAAATCGATTTTATGTTGTCATGTGTTACTTTACAATTTCCTTGGAAAAAGTAATCTGATTATGTAAACTGCTTTACTTTTAACGCGTTACCCCGACAGTGGTAATATCTACTAGAGAATCCTTTCATTCAGTATTTAATTATGACAATAAAAGATTCATACTCTCTTCATTTATAACTAGTTTTTAACATGCCAATTTTTAAATCCATTGTAAAAGTGTGACAAAAAAATGACACAAACTGAAGGCAACAGCAAAGCTAATTAACCCCGCCCTCCTGAAATACCTTTTAGATGAAGATAAATAACTGGACTGTCAAAACAATGGCTTCCTTTCAGACAGGTGAGTATGTATGTATTAATAGATTAGCATTAAAAGGTTGATTTACACTGAATCAAAAACATTTATAACAAAAACTGTGGTCATATGATGAATGTAAGATTTTATTTCTTCATATTTAATAACAGGTTTTATAAGAGTGCTGATCACTGTTATGATGTGTAAGTATAAACTAAATAAAAAGAGTTTTACTTGTTTTTTTTTGTTTTTTTTTTTTAACATGAATGCACTACTTCATGTGTCTTGATCAGTCTCACAAACATTTGTACTGTATGTTGATCTTATTTAATTGTTTTATTTGAGTTGCATGACTCCTGTTATATTTGTTCTGATTTGTTCAGCATAGAAAACTGTTCTTCACTGTTCTTGAATCTTCAGTCGACTGAACCCTTTCAAATTCTTTCTGATTTTCTTTTTCTCCTTGTCATTGGGTTTGTTTTCAGCTGTTTGATCATTGAATTTATTTGGCTGGACCCAAACCCCAAAATTAATGCAGTCACTAACAAATTTTTGTAAGTTAGGGTCAGTTTTGTCTAAATTCTCAGTTTTTCTTTTCTTTTTTTTTTTTTTTTCTTAAACAAAATGAATAACTCAAATTAGTCAGTAATGTAATCTCTTAAACTCATCTTTGATCATAAAAATTATTGTTTCTTTTTCATTAATGTTTTTCTTCTTTTGCATGTCTTAAAATGGCTAATTGTAACTCTGTCCTCTTACCTCATGAACTTTCCACTGCAGACAGTTTTAATCATTTAATACTGCTTTCATTCAAATGCCTGGACTGTGACAATAATGTGTTGATGAGATTCAATAGTTCACCCAATTTATTTATTTATTTATTTTTATTTACTCACCCTCATGAATAGAAGCCCGTTTCCACCACTGAATAAAAAAAAAAAATAAATAAATAAAGGTAATTGTGATTTTTTTTCTCGCAATTTCGAATTTGTATCTCACAATTCTGACATTTCTCAGAATTGTGATATAAATTCACAATTGCGAGAAATAAATTCAGAATTGTGAGTTATAAAGTCCAATTCTAAGGAGAAAAAAAAAGACTGATATGTTCACAGAATTTATAGAGTTTATATCTCACAATTCTGACTTTATAACTCGCAATTGTGAGTTTATATCAGATATGTAGATTTTCTAAAAAAAAAATATGAGTGGTGCTTGCTGTGGCAAAACTCTGCACTTGGTTGCTAGGTTGACATGAGTGATTTCCAGGGCACTGCTAGGCAGTTGCTAGGGTGGGTGGTTGCTTGGGTACGGTTGCTAGGGTACCCAGGATGGTTGCTAGGGTACTTGGGGTGGTTGCTAGATTTATAGCAATAACCTTTTTTTTTTTTTTTTTTTTCTTTTTTTAGTAGTGCTGAAAATGGGCTTCAATGCTCATGATGTTCCAAACTTGTAAGAGTGTCTTTCTTACAAGTTTGATCATTATTTTCTATGAAATGACTGTAGTTCCAATTTTTTTTTTTTTTTTTTTTTTTGGTCTTACAAGTATTTGTACTGTCATTTTTAAAAGTGTCAGTATTTTTATTTTTTAAACTTCCCCTTTAAGTAAAAGCATGACACTGCTGTTTAATGTTTGTATTTGGTCAGTTGTCTGCTATTACACATGTTGCACATGTTGTTTTCATTCATTTATTTTATTAACTTTTTTTTTTTTCTTTTTCCAGATGTCTTGGCCTGCATAACTATCAGTGAGTTAGTTGGTAATGTATTGTGCTGTGGTGTTTTAACTGTACATGTTTTCTTTTATGTTTGCATGTCTTAGTATCAGCCATGATTATTCTATTCTTTTAATAAAACGGCTGTCAGCCAATCACTGTGTGCATAGTTAATAAGTATGCTGACATCATCCATAGCAACAAGGTCAACCCCGCCCTTACTCTTAGCTTAAGACTTCTCTCTACTCCTTAGGAAAAGTTTGTCTCATCAGGGCCCTTCCTCACAAACATTTCATCTTACCACTGAGAGATCTCCTAAATACAGTAGTTTTTAGCTAAGAGTTCACTCTTAAAATCTATTCACAAAGCTGCTGAGACAAAGGAATAAAGAGAAGTCTTAAGATAAGAGTAAGGGCGGGGTTGACCTCATTGCTACAGATGATGTTACCATGCTTACTAACTATGCACACAGTGATTGGCTGATAGGGGAGGGCTCTCTGTCAGAGATTTAGGCCTATTCATGGAAATATTGTAGAGTACCATATTATTTTGCCACATTCGAATAAAGATTTTTTAAAAAAAAAAATAATAAAATGTTGACACATTCAAATAAAGATTTTGAAATACAAGCTAAATGTCACTAATTAAACAACTGTTCAGTCTAAATGTCAGCCTCTTACATGTATGCTTTGCGTAAACAATGACTGAATATGCATAAACAGCCTTTTAATTAGCAGAGTAGAATAATCATGGTTGATAGTAGGGCTGGGCAATATGGCAAAACATTTAAATCCCGACATGGACCCGTTTGGCTGTTGCACTAGTGTTTCTTGCAGGGTCTCATGCATGAAACGGCATTACAAAATGCGGCACTTAAGTTAAAAGACGTTCACTCCCATCTCTTTTTATGTTTTTTCTTATTCCACTGCCCGCGTCACATCTTTGTCAACACAAAGGCGCATTCTGTGTGAATGTGTTTTGCGTCCCGACACTTCTTGATATGAGCGCATCACACTTGAGCGGTTAATCACGTGTGCTGACATGCGGTGGATCATTCTTTTCTTTTTACAGTTATCATTGGCATATTGTCGAAGTGTGTAATTCTAAGGTTTTGTAATATTTCTATTTAAAATCATGATGTTTTCAGGCAGATAGCTGGCAACAGCCATTTTAGGATAGTTTGTGGCTTGGTCTTAGTGCCTTAGGAGTCCTCTTCACGTAGGTTTCACAGACATTGGGGCTAGTTTTAGTGCTAAAACACTTTGTGAAATACACTTAGAACAAAAATGTAGGAGTCCTAAATTTATACTGACATGCCTATTATTTTTAAGATTTTCTCCTAAATCGAGGAGTTGTGAGTTACTTTTAGTCTTATGATGTATTGTTAATAGGTTTTAAGGGAAAACGTTTAGCTAAAAACTTTTACTGCTATTTAGGAGAACTCTTAGTGGTAAGTTAAAATGTTTTGTGAATACGGGCCCAGATCTGTAGATTGCTGTGTTGAGCTTCTGTTCATTTTGACCTGAATTAGAATTTAAATCTGGGAAATTCATTTTCTGATTGAGACTGTATGAGAATGGCTGCTAGTAATGTTCATTTCTACTCTATAACACATCATAACATTATATGTCTAATGCTAAAAAAATAAATATTTTAATTACAGCGTATACCTCTGCTGACCCCTGCTACAACTACACTGTGCTGGACAATCCATGGAGATCCACTAATTATGGTTTAGACAGTAATTGTGATCAGTATGTCACCTGGAGTGGCTGGTATCGTCTCTTCATTAACAATGTGAGCGCTCAGATCCCAGACACGTGTGTTGCTCATGGTCACTGTGGCACTGAATTCTCACTGTGGATTCGTGGTGGACACCCAACAGTACAGGATGGAGTTGTCACTCGAGATGTCTGTGCTAACTATAGTAGTTACTGCTGCTTTTTCGGGTCTTACCCCATTAAAGTCAAAGCCTGTCCAGACAATTATTATGTCTATGAGCTGGTTAGTCCAACTCAGTGCGATTCAGCATACTGTGCAGGTGATTATATTCACATGAGCTCTTTCTACACATTCATGATATTTGTGTCTCTTTTCATTAATCACTATTCATCCAAACTTTCAGTTGTTCGCAGCATTAACACCAGCTCTACAGCCGTCACACCAGCGACCATCTCAACTGGTAATGTAACACACTGTGTCTCTATTGACTTATTTTCTGGCATGATTTATGTGCAGATCTGTACTATAGAACAGATGTGTGAGGAAATGTGCTTGTCTAGTCAACTGGCGCTTATATATATATATATATATGTGTGTGTGTGTGTGTGTGTGTGTGTGTGTGTATGTATGTATATATTATATATGTGTGTGTATATATATATATATATATATATATAATATGTATATTTATATATATTGATTCAACACATTTACACACTATTAAAACAAGCAAGGGTTTAAGTAGCATCGGAGATACAACATGGCTTGAAAACAAACTTTTCAAAGCAAAAACGCCAAGCAGGGAGAGGAGAGCTCGTGGAGGAAACTTCCAAACAGGATTAAATCAACTCCGCAGAAACGCCCCCACGCCACCTCTGACGTCACCGCAACCATAACAATAACAACAACAAAAAGAACTATACACAAATCATAACATAAAAACAACAACAACATTAAATTAACACGCAATGTAACATTTCTCCCCACCAAAGAAAGAGACAAACTTATTTTGTCTCTTCTATTCACAAGTAGGATTTTCAGGACCAGCTGCTCTGGACAGCGCATCAGCTAGTACCATTTCCGAGCCATGTTTATAAACGATCTCAAGTTTATATTCTTGAATGATCAGGGACCAGCACATCAAACGTTAATTCAGATTTTGCATGCGGGACAGGAACACCAAAGGGTTATGGTCTGTATACACTCGTACAGGAAAAGGGTTAGCACTCAAATAAACATCAAAATATCTCAAACCCAAGAACAGGGCTAAGGCTTCTTTTTCAGCTGTAGTGTGTATATATATATATATATATATATATATATATATATATATATATATAAGCTACATCCCCTTGATTCTTAATACTGTGTTGTCACCTGAATGATTCATGTTTTTTTTGTTTAGTGATAGTTGTTCATGAGTCCCTTGTTTGTTCTGAACAATTAAACTGTCTGCTGTTCTTCAAAAAAGACTAAAAAAAGACTAAAAAAAAAAGTTCCCACAAATTCTTTGGTTTTTCTGCATTTTTGTGTATTTGAACCCTTTCCAACAATGACTGTATGATTTTGAGGTTCATCTTTTCACACTGAGGACAATTGAGGGACTCATATGTAGCTATTACAGAAGATTCAAACACTCACTGATGATCCAGAAGGAAAAACAATATATTAAGAGCCTGGGATGAAAACTTTGAATTTGAAGATCAGGGTAAATTTAAATTATTTAGTCTTCTGGGAAACATGTAAGTATCTTCTGTAGCTTCTGAAGGGCAGTACTAACTGAAAAAAAATATGATATTTAGGCAAAATTAGAAAAATGTACCCATCCTCATTCTGTTCAAAAGTTTCCACCCCACGCTCTTAATGCATCATGTTTCTTTCTGAAACATCAGTGAGTGTTTGAATCTTTTGTAATAGTTGCATATGAGTCCCTCAGTTGTCCTCAGTATGAAAAGATGGATCTCAAAATCATACATTCATTGTTGGAAAGGGCTCAAATACACAAAAATGCTGAAAGAATTTGTGGGACCTGAAGGATTTTTATGAAGAACAGCAGACAGTTGAACTGTTCAGGACAAACAAGGGACTCATGAACAACCATCACTAAACAAAAAATACACACACAGCTGTGGATCATTCAGGTAAAACACAGTATCAAAAATCAAACATATGTAAACCCTTTAACGGGGTCATTTTTATAAATTCAACTATTATTTTGTCTTGTGGACTATATGTAAATGTCTTTTATGTTAAATATATTCAGGTCAGTACTAAATAAACAATAACATGCATTTTCTGCTTGTGAGAGAAAATAATTAATAAAATGCTGCATGTTGCTTTATTTATAAGTCAGTAACTGGTTTTATTTATTTATTTATTTTGCAGTGTATCCTTCTGTTGACCCCTGCTACAACTACACTGTGCTGGACAATCCATGGAGATCCACCAATAATTCACGTGAATTAGTCAAAAAGTGTGATCAGTCAGTCACCTGGAGCGGCTGGTATCGTCTCTTCATTAACAATGTGAGCGCTCAGATCCCAGACACGTGTGTTGCATATAGTAGCTGTGGCACTACTGTCCCACTGTGGATTCGTGGTGGACACCCAACAGTACAGGATGGAGTCGTCACTCGAGATGTCTGCGGTTACTATGACAGTTACTGCTGCTATTACGGGTCTTTTCCCATTAAAGTCAAAGCCTGTCCAGACAATTATTATGTCTATGAGCTGGTTAGTCCAGTTTGGTGCAGTTTAGCATACTGTGCAGGTGATTATATTCACATGAGCTCTTTGTATTTTGTTGCATTGCTGACACATTAATATTCATCAGTATATATATATATATATATATATATATTTTTATATATATATATATATTTTTTTTTTTCAGCTGTTACTAACATCAGCAGCACTGTTACAACAGTCGCACCAGAGACAAGCAAGGCTGGTAATGTAGTCTGATGTTCAAAGTTTATATTTATCTATTGTTATTATTAGCGCCTCGAGCTGCATTTCACGTACATGTACGAAACTCGGTACACACATGTAACACACCAATACCTACAAAAAAGTCTCCTGGCACAACATCCGAAACCCAACAGGAAGTCTGTTATATTGAATTTCCTGTATGATTTTTGTGCAGTTTTTGCCATTTTCAACGAACTCCTCCTACAGTTTTTATCCGATCATCTTCAAATTTGCTGAATGTTATCATAAGGTCTTTGCGATGCTAAATTGTGGAGATCTTGAGATTTCGTTGAGGGGCGTGTCCGTGGCGGTCTGACAAATTTCAATGTTTCGCCATGAAAAAGGAAGTTGCTGTATCTCAGGCAAACAATGTCCGATCTGACTCAAACTTCACACGTTCGATATCAGTCATGTCCTGAACACATGTCAGTGCCCATATTCAGTTATAGTCATAGCGCCACCTGCTGACAACAGGAAGTGACATGTTTAACACTGTTACAGAGTTCTAACAACATATTAAAAAGCGTTAGCAAGTTTTAAATAGGCTAGCAACATGCTAAAACATGCTAGCAACACTTAGCTAAGCGCTAAAGCATGATATTAATACAAAGACAAAAGGAAGTTACTGCAACTCAGGCATACAATGTCCAATCTGCCCCAAACTTAACATGTTTGATAAGAGCCCTGGTCTGAACACATGCCCATGCCCATATTCAGTTATAGTCATAGCGCCACCTGCTGACAGCAGGAAGTGACATGTTTAACGCTGTTACGGACTCCTAGCAACATACAAAAAAGCGTTAGCAAGTTTCAAATAGGCTAATAACATGCTAGAAACACGCTAAAACATGTTAGCAACACTTAGCTAAGTGCTAAAGCATGCTATAAATGCAATGAAAAAGGAAGTTCTCAGGAATGCAATGTCCAATCTGCCCCAAACTTAACATGCAACATGCTACAAAAACAGTAAAGCATGCTAGCAGCACTTAGCTAATTTGCTAATGCATGCTAATAATACAATGAAACTGAAAATTACTCAGGCATGCAATGTCCAATCTGCCCCAAACTTAACATGTTTGATAAGAGTCCTGGCCTGAACACATTTACATGCCAATATTCAGTTATAGTCATAGCGCCACTTGCTGACAACAGGAAGTGACATATTTAATACTGTTGTCGATGCCTAGCAACATATTAAAAAGTATCAACAAGTGTTAAATAGGGTAGCAATATGCTAGAAACATGCTAAAACATGTTAGCAACACTTAGCTGAGTGTTAAAGCATGCTATTAATGCAATGAAAGAGGAAGTTACTGTAACTCAGGCATGCAGTGTCC
The DNA here is from genome assembly GCF_022985175.1 of Labeo rohita. Classification (NCBI taxonomy): domain Eukaryota; kingdom Metazoa; phylum Chordata; class Actinopteri; order Cypriniformes; family Cyprinidae; genus Labeo; species Labeo rohita. The sequence goes on from NW_026128605.1 coordinate 21,371, forward strand.
AATCTGCCCCAAACTTAACATGTTTGATAAGAGTCCTGGCCTGAACACATACCCATACCAATATTCAGTTATTGTCATAGCGCCACCTACTGTCAACAGGAAGTCACATGTGTAACACTGTGATACACTATTAGCAACACACTAAAATAAGCCATTGAGTGCTAAACTTGCTAAAAACATGCTCAAACATGCTAGCAACACTAAGTGCTAAAGCATGTTGTTAAAGCCATGAAACAGGAAGTTGTCGTAATTAATGCAAACAATGTCCAATCTGCCCCAAACATATGTTTGATAAGAGTCCTGGCCTGAAGATATCTACATGCCCATATTCAGTTATAGTCATAGCGCCACCTGCTGGCAACTGGAAGTGACCTGTTTAACACTGTGATGGACTATTAAAAGCACAGCAAAATATGCCATATTGTGCTAAACATGCTAGAAACACTAAGTGTTAATGCATGCTATTAATGCCATGAAAGAGGAAGTTGTTGTAACTCAGCAACACAATGACTGATCTGCCCCAGACTTATCCACATATTCAATAAGAGTCCTGGCCTGAACACATCTAAAGGCCAATATTCCATTGCAATCATAGCGCCACCTGCTGGCAACAACAAATTACTTGTTTTACACTAACTTAGACATGCAATGTCCAATTTGCACCAAACTTGACATGTTTGGCAAGTGTCCTGGCCTGAACACATCTAAAGGCCAATATTCCATTATAATAATAGCGCCACCTGTTGGCAGCAGGATATGTCACACCTTACACTAACTCAAGCATGTTCAATCTGCACCAAACTTCATATGTTTGATAAAAGTGCTGGCCTGCAGACATCTACATGCCAATATTCAGTTACAGGCATAGCGCCACCAGCTGGCAGCTGGAAGTTTTGCACATTTAAATGACTTTGACATATTCCTCCTATGTTTACTATATTAAAAAAAAGCCACCGGTCGGCGGTGAGCCAGGCTGCAAGGGCACTTTCATCGCTGCTTGCAGCTTTAATTAGGGCCCGAGCACCGATGCTGTGAGGACCCTATTGGAATTGCTCTGTTTATTATTATTATTAGGCCCTATTGTTTTTCTAAGGATTATTATTATTATTATTATTATTATTATTATTTTTATTTATTTATTTATTTTTTTTTTTCCGACTAAATGGGGCATTTTGGGGGCTTTAACATGCTCAAAAACGCCGCAGACACTGGGACCTGGGCGTGGCACAGGGGCTCTACAGCGCCCCCTGGAACACCTTCCCAAAACTGGATCTATATCCCACACATACTTGTATACATATGAAACTCTGTACACATATGGATCTCACTGAGCCGAACAACTCACGCACTCTGTCATTAGCTAATCCCAACAGGAAGTGAGTGTAATGAGCAGGACTCGTAGGAAGCGTGTAAGATCCAATTGCGAGCTTTATTATCCAGATCGTAGTCAAACAGGCAGGGTCAATATCCAAACAAACAGTACATCCAGGGCAAAACAATAGAGTAATCCACAAAACAGGCAGAATGTCGAAAAACCGGAGTGAGCAGTCCAAAGTGACAAATAAACAAGGCTATGAAACTAGACAAAACTATGGCAGTGAACTAGGCAAAACTACGGCAGAAAACAAAGACAAAACTATGACCATGAAACAAAACCGTGACAACAAACAAGGCAATGCAATCAAAGAAAAGCTTAGTAGAGTCCGCTTTAGCAAAACAATACTTCGCAGTTTCCTGTTTGGCATGGCCTGCCTTTTATGGCTGCCAAACAGGAAGTTACCAGAGAAGCAGCAGAGGGAGCAGCAACAGGCAGTCAATGGGTGAGGGCTCCCTCTGCTGGCGTGGCGTTACAGTGAGCTATTTAGGGCTGTTTAAAAAGCGCATGCTCTGGAATTTGATATACTCGCCGATGACAATCTGTAAAGGGGTTGTTGATACATTAAATGCTGTTGCCATGGCAACGTGTCAAACTTTAACATTTGTTTCCTGTGTTTTTGGGGCACTTAATAAGCTTAGATTTTCATGAAACTCAACACACACATCAGTATTAACCCTTTCACTTGGCTGGTCCCTGGAGCGTACGATCACGCCGGTGTGATTCGAACGTTCAGCGCGTCACGTGATCAACCGCTGAATCCGAATCTGCTTTGGCTGGCGCTGAGCGCTTGTCATATTATCGCAACTATTCAGTGGTTTCAACAATAAAATGCTTATTTTAGGTTCCAGACATTTACATACACATAAGTCAAAATACACAATACATACACAAAATACACGCCGATGTCTATGGAAGCGGCAGTAACGAGCCTTACAAATGTTATCTGACGACATGTTTTATTGATATCATATACACATTGTGTAGGTAACTATAAAGTTTACTCTGCTCTTCTCCAAGCTCACCAGAGACTTACTTTAATGTTTTTCGGGAGGAGAGGATGAATTTGCGTTTTGTAAATCCCACAGCTCGGATTCAGCGCGAACTAACATGGCGGCGCCCATCACTCGGCATAGATCAACTAACACGCTCATTATAAAAGTGTTTAAACCTCCAAATACCAGAATCGGAATATCAGATATTTCATAATACAGTGAGCACGTTTGTGAATATTAATAATAAAAAGGGAAAAAACTATATAAAAGTGATACATGTGTCATACAGCGCTATTGTGGCTGCGTTGTGTCACGTGACAAACACGACGCGTCGCCATGGAAACAATGAGGCGGTACGTTCTAAATAACGGTCGCCTAAAAAAACTCACTCTGGGGGCTCAGCTAGAATATTTTAAACTCACGTGTGAAAGGGTTAATGATAGTTAGACACTGGCAAAGGCTCATAAATGGGTGTAGAGGAGGCGCTCTATAGTGCCACTTTTTGTCAAAAGTTGGGGGGTTAGTTTTAGCTACAGACACTAACCTCGGTATGTATATTGGTCTCATCAAGCCGGACAAGTCTGCTATTTTGATTTGAATGTGTATTTTTGGAAAAATCAGGCTATAAATAAATTCATACTCCTCCAAGTAGGAATAAGTAGTTCACACCAAACTTTGTCAACATGATGCCAACATACTGAAGATGTTAAATTGCGAGCAGATTTGGGATATCTTGAACGGTTGATTTATGGTGATTTATTAAATTAGCAGTAAAAAACATAACTTTAATTTTCTTATATCTTTAAAATGCAGCATCCAAACACTTCAAAACTTTTTACATACACAGAACTAGTCATTCTGAGAAACAAATGCTTAGTTCCATCAATATAAAATAGTCTACTAAAAATAGAAAAATAAAAAAACTATAAAACATCTGATCTCACTCTCACTCTCTCACTCTAACTCTGTGTGTGTGTTAAGTGTGTGTGTAAGTGTAAGTGTGAGTGTTGAGAGTGGGGGAAGGTGGCTGTGTGAAAGAAGGAGAGAGAGAGAGTGCATTTAAAGTGCATTATCCTGACTCTTCACAACTTTTTACATATGAAAAACAAGTCATTCTTAGGAAATATGTTTATCATGTTTTCAAAGACCGCAAAAACATTTAAATATCATACATGTAAACTGGCAGATGAACACTGTAATACCAAGGATGAACACAAGATGACCTCATAGGATAAGGAATCTTTTTCATCTCATTCTCAGTGTATCAGAATGACTTAAAAACATTTTGAGTTTAACCCTTTCATCACTGTAACCCTTCAATCCATTCTGGCACAGGGTTACTGTCAATGCATGTGCCCGCTGGGCACCATTTTTCTGATGGCAACAGGGTTGCGGATGTGCTGGTGGCGAGGGCCTCGCTGCTTGCAGCTATATTTATTATTATTATTATTATTTTATTTTTTTACTTTAAATTTCTAAACTAATTTGTGTTCATTCATGCTCATGCATAGAAGCCTTGAACCACAATGTGGAAAACACATTCACAGATCCAGAATTTTCTAGATTTTTCTTAACAAAAAAAAAAAAAAAAAAAACTTTTTCAAAAAACAACAAAAACTTTTTTGAAATGTTTTTGAAAACATTTTTCTCACAGTTACAAACAAAGAAATGTGCAGTTAACAATATGGTGAATAAATGTAGATATCTTAATGATTTTTTTTCTTTTCTATTCTCTATTACTTTTGTTAAATTTAGGCATCTACTATATTTTAATTTGAATACAGTTCATATAAAGTGTCATTTACAAAGTCACTGCCGTTCAAAAGTTTGGGATCAGTAAGATTTATAATGTTTTTAAAGAAGTCTTTTATGCTCATCAAAGCTGCATTTATCTGATCAAAAATATAGAAAAAGCAGTAATATTGTGAATATTGTTGCAATTAAAAGTAATGGTTTTCTGTTTAATATACTTTAAAATATATTTATTTCTGAGATGCAAAGCTGATTTTTTTTTTTTTTTTATCAGCTATTACTTCAGTCTTCTGTCACACCATCCTTCAGAAATCATTCTAATATGCTGATTTATTATTAATGTTGAAAACAGTTGTAAGGGATATAATAATAATAATAATAATAATAAGTACAGTCAAATTTGTATTCTTATTTATTCTTCTTATTTGTTTTATTTTTTATTTTTATTTTTATTTATTTATTTATTTTATTTTATTTTTTTTGAGAGAGAGAGAGACAGAGAGAGATTGAGATTGACAGACTTTTATTCCATATTTAACAATTTATAAAAATGTCATCTTGGAGTAATTTATTATTAAAATGCCACTGAGATTTATTAACTACTTGCTTCAAGAGAAGAGTCACAATAACAAGATGATGATCAGAGAAACCTACTGCCCAGTTAATTTAGATCTGAGCCCTTGTGACATATAAAATCTATCCAATCTAGCTGCGCTCACTCTTCCATCCACAGCCTTCACCCATGTATATTGTTTCACATTTGGAAATTTAATTCTCCATACATCTATTAAATCAAAATGAAGTAATAACTTCTTTAGGTTTTTACTGGATTGTAAATGGGGCTCTTCACTAAGCCTATCAATATTAAAATCAACAGTACAATTCCAGTCTCCACCCAAAATAAAATAATCACAATCACTTTGTTAAAGACTTTTCTTTATATTATTAAACAAGTCTATTCTTTCAGTCCCAATATTAGGTGCATAAATATTAATAAAGCAGTAAATTGATCCCTTCTATATCAGCTTTAACCAATAAACCTCGATCATTAACTAACATTCTAGAATTTAAAATCTTCATTTTTAAACTATTGGAGAAATGGAACATTACTCTCGCGATTTCAAAAAAAGTCGCCCACCCCAAAATAAACCCCAGTCAGCTTCATCTTTTATAGTACTATGCGTTTCCTGGAGAAAAATCACATTAAATTTGTTCATGTGAACTATCCCCTTTACCAATTCTCTCTTCTGTCTGTCCCTCCCACCATTTATATTTAAAGATCCTACTCTTAAACTCCCCATTGAGAAAAAAGAGAAAGAGGGACAGATAGAGAAAAAAGGAAATCAAAAAGTACAACATGATCAAGATAGACATCAGTTATTTTTTACTAAAACCTTTTTACATTTTCTGCTTTTTTTTTACTTGGAGACCTTTTTCAATGCAGTGACATGTTTCCTCAATCGATACCGCTTCCTTTCATCTAATAAATCAAAACTGACCATTCGTTCCTTCTCCTGTATTTTCAACATCTTTTGCAGGAACTGACTGCTCTAAAAGCCCATCAACTTTTTCATTTTCTCTATTAATCTCTACCATCTCATGACCCATACTTAGCATCTGTTCACCCTGAGAAGCAGAATTACTGCTGGAAGCTAAACTCTTTGTCCATCAACTTCATTCGGTTGTTCAGTGTTGCTCTCTACACATTCCAGTTGTTCTCTATGAGGGCTTGCCCCACATCCCCACATTCAAAGCACTTCATGATCCCTGAGCTAGCATACACAGTGTAATATCCTCCTTCATACTTTATCTTAAATGAAACGTCCAAAGACTGTGTCAGAGAATCCAAAAACATAAACACTTGCCTCCTAAGTGAAATTATGTGTTTTAAGTGGGCATATTTACATCCGAGTGTCACTGTCTTAAATCCGCTTGCAAATTTTCCAAACCTACGTAACACTTGTTCGATCAGTTCATTAGGGATGAAGGGTGGAACACCTGAAATAACTACTCTCGTTGAAGGCACAGATAGCAGCGAAACTTGAACGAACATATCATTAATAAAGACTCTGCGTTCAGTCAAAGCATGAACCAAATATTTCTCTTTCAAAAAAACAACAGGAGCTTTATTCATCCGAGAAGCATAAGATATATTATCACACAGGACGCCATTTCCTGCAAACTTTCAAACAATACTAACACACTTCTCCGCTGTATTGAAAAACCGAAAAAGCAATAAATGATGTCTTACCTTTCTCATACGTGTGAAAATGAAGGAAAAGCTCACCACAGCAGTGCACCAAAAAAATAGCAAAACGTTAGCTCTCCATCCACAACACTCACTCACTCATACAAACAAACCGGAAGCCCGAGAGAGAGAGAAAGAGAGAGAGAGAGAGAGAGAGAGAGAGAGAGAGAGGGAGAGGACAAAAAAATTGTTAAATAAAAATCAGAGATGCAAAAAAAATTACAAATCTTAGGGCTTCCATACTCATGGTCACATTTATCATTTATTTTTGATCTATGCTTTTATAATATTACACAAATAACATATCATTTGCAGTTTTGTTTTAATATCGTCTTCATGCTGTTTTCTGTCATTGCAGGTATAAATATAACACTGCAGGAAGAATGCACAGTAAGTTGAGTTTCTGAAGTTGATTTTCTAAAATGTACGTTTTATAGTTGGCCTCACAGCTTCTGACAATTACAGTCCATAAAGCAGTGCAATAAGATGTGCACTGGCAGATATTTGAAATTAATGACTAAATGAATGTGCTTTTCTATTTATTGATGATTTACTGATGATTACATGCACAAACTTACATTTGTTTGCTATTAATATTGTAAAGCATGATAAAATCACGCTTTTTGTGTGTTTTAACAGTGTGTTTTATTTGCCGTATAAAGCTTGATTGTGATTTCAGAATCAGACCTCTGGAGAATGTTTTCAAAATCTTCTTGAGCAGATCGAGAACATTACAGCTCAAGTGCTTCCTTGGAATGTAAGTGCCTGATCAAGAAAAATCATGAAATCTTCAAATCTAATTTGGATAATAACTGACATAGCAGTGCTGTCTGGCTTTCTTGACATTTACATGTACAGTAACTCTGTTGAACTGCATTTATCTGTTCAATGAATTAGACTGTGACAGACATTTTGACTGTGGCCTTCAACGCCTTGGAGAAGATTTTAGAGTCATTATCATCAGCCAAACCATCTGAACTAGCCTCCTATGGAAACCACATGTTAAAAACCAGTGAAAAACTTATCTCTACATTGGTGAAGCCGACAGTCACAAATGACAGTGTCAGTTTTACTCTTGCTGCTGTTGGTAAGTGGAGACCATTATTATTGATGATAAAACTCAGATTACATATGATGTCAGTGACTTATCAAGGGAGCAGGGGTGAACCTCCTTGAAAACTCCTGACAGGGTGAAGTTCCCTTTTGAGGAACTCGAACTGTGTCCTCTAGGGGTTGCTATGGGGAACGCCATCTCCGTGACCCGTGTCTGAAGCCTATATGCAAAAAAGACATTGTGCATGTATGGTGAGAAGTAAGCGAAAATCAGCTTCTGAGGGAGCTGAATGAGATTGTTGCATTTATTGCTTGTTTCGAGAGACAGGCATGCTTTCTTACCCGCTTACACGGGGCTCGCAGGCTGTGTGTGTGTGGTGAAGTGCTGCGCGTTCAGCTCTCGTGGGAGTTGAATACGATCATCGCATTCAGTGCTTGTTTCTTGCGAGAAACTGGCGCACTCTCATACCCGCTTTTACAGGCTCGTGGGCTGTGTGTGTGTGGTAAAGAGCTGCGCATCCAGCTCTTGAGGGAACTGGATGTACTTATCATTGATGCATTTGCAAAGAAGGGAGGTGAGTCTTTACTGTATACCCGAATTTGCATGAGTGTGTTCACCTCTCATGGCATTAACAACGCATTTGCTGCAGCGACTCTGTTCCACTTGATGCCCGGGGGAGTCTGGCACGTGCGTGGAGCGTGAACATATGCTGCGCATTGTGGTTGTGGTGTTAATTTTCTGCCAGTACTCAGGTTTATGGACAGAAAATAAAAGGGGACCTCCCTAGTAAAGCCATCTGAGGGTGGTTATAGTTCAGCCATAATTATGTGATTAAGTGCAGCTATCTGAGGCTAGCTGTGTGTCAACTTGTCCCTCCCTGGAAGCATAGCTGTCTGAGGATAGCTATGTGCTGGTTTGGGCTGTGCGAATGGTCGGATGCAATTGCCGGTTGGTCATGGATAAACCGTCACCTGCTGTCGGGTGGGGCTGTGTGTGCTGCACGGTGTCATAGTTCGCTGGTGGGCTGCGCGGTGTTGCGCAGCTTGTCGGTAGGCTGCGGCTCTGTGTGGTTCTGTGCGCTCCGTCTGGCTGCATGTGGTGGGGGTTTGCGGCTGGTCACGGGGCCGGCATTGCTGCCGGGATGCACGTGGTGGTTGCATCCAATTGTTTGCACAGCCCCAGTGCTAGTTAAGACCCTTGTTTGGTGTTCTTAATAGCAACTTTGTGGAACCTGCCGAGATGGTGCTGTCTTCCCTTATTGGGTTTATAGTTTGACAGTTCACTGCTGGTGGATTTGGCAGTTGCATGGTCCCCTTTCCTACAGCCAGCTATCTGAGGATAGCTAGGTGCTAGCTCTGTGATTGCTCCCCTTCTTAGGGTTTCTAAGTAGCGGCCTCTATTTGAGCTCTTACCCACAGTGCTGTCTCCCCTGCTAGGGTTGTAAGTAGACAGTCCACTCTTTGTGGACAGGTTAATCTCAGCTGGTTCCCTTCTGGTAGCCTTCTTAGGCACATTGACTAAGTACCCTTTTGTTAACTCTGTGATTGCTCCCCTTCCTAGGGTTTTTAAGCAGCGGTCTCCCGGTGCCCCTGCCTAGATGGTGCTATCTCCCCTGTTAGGGTTGTAAGTAGATGGCCCACTATGGTGGTCTGTGCAGCTTCTCAAGTAGGTCTACCTGGGCTAACTGGAGTCATGCGTGGGAACCACGGTGGGTGAGTACAACCCTGTTATGTGTCTAGCCTCTTCTGCTGTATTTTTGGGACCTGTCTGTTACGTTTCTCTTTCTGTTAGGTAGGTCCTCTTCGAGCTCCCCCCTCTGGTCTTTGACTATGGTTATGGCCTGCTTGTCTAATTGGATCGCCTTCGTCATATCCACCTCGAAACGATCATGGCCACTCCTGGCCTTCAGGTCCCCACTACAGCACTACATCTAGGGCTTCGGTCCTCCTACCAGGTAAGCTCTTTGGAAATTATTTTTCACAGGATGCTCCTGGACACCCCTGGCTGGACACGCATGCCTTAGAGGCCACCTGACTGAGACACTCCGTCTGTGTCCTGCCATGAGGGGCTTCCTGTTTCAGGGTATCCACCCAGTCATCATACAGACCTATCCTCATACCATCTTGGTGATTTAGTGAGTTGCCCCTCTGAGGAGTGGGCTTGACCATGCTATTTTTTACCATCATATGAGTGGAAGGTGTTTCTGCGGGAACCCTTCTGAGTGCTCTGAGGAGCATTGGCTACGGTCTAGGCCCTTGTTCGTGAGGTTCTGCGGGCCTTGCTAGAACGGGGCCTACGCTTTCTATCAAGATAGTAAGCACAGGTCTGCTTGGGTTGGTAGTGGCTCTTGCCCCCTCAAGAGAATACCCACAACACAGCCCGAGGGCTGGGGACGCTGCTGCTCTCTATGCAGCCATACAGTGTTGATGGATTCATCTCTGCTGTGATATCTGATATCCTGTGATCAGATCACATCTAAGGCCTCTTTGACAGGGCATGACAATGCTCCCCTCGCTGCGGGAGGGATTTCTTAGAGCTTGTCACCCCTGGGCGGATCAGGTATTCCTCCTGTCTCTTGGGAGTTAGAAGCCTGTCCCAACGCACTAACCTTTCACGCTGGTTAAGTGTATCGGCTCCATGGCAGTATTATCAGACAGCTAGATGCGGCTAACTGTCTGTTTGGAGTAGCGATGCTCCCCTCACCTTGAGGGTCTGCTCTGAGCATTGCCCCAACTGGGCAACTGAGGTTCGCCCTTACTGCCTTCCCCTTGGAGCCTTGTTTTGAATGCCTGCAGAGCTCCCCTCATTCTGAGGGTCATCTACTAGCACACCATTTCCAAGTGGTATATCTAAAATGCATTTTTATGGTAAGGCCCACACGAACCCTTGGGTGCTTTCTCAAATCCATGTATATGGTAAGTGCACACGTGAAACCCTGGGGCACTTTTCTAAAATCCACATTGTGGTATGGAATGCACCGGAGTTCTGCGTCCATTCTAAAATCCTTTACGGTAGGGATTCACGCACTTATGGCCTGTACCCTTTCCTGAGTTGATTAAAACCCCGGCCACCTTGGGTCCCACTCCTTGTGAGCATCTGCCAGGCTAAAGTAACGGTAATACTTGCGCTAGTGCATGCGCACCCTCTATGATATGGGTTCACGCTCAAACTCGTGCCCATTCTCTGAGTTGGTTGTTCCCGGACACCTTGGATACCACTCTACTTACGCATCCTGAGCAGGTTGTTGCTACCTATGTTCTGTAGGACAGTTTCTGAGGGAACCTATGCAGAGCCCACGGTAGCCCCCTGTGTGACAGGCCAAACCTAGATGAAACCATAGGCATTCAGCCATATCCCCTTAAAGGAATATCTTCTAATTCCAAGTTTCGAGCTCTACCCCAGGTCCAGCATATCCGACCCCTTTCAGGTAAGTCTTGGGTATGCAGCTCAGGCCTTCTGGCCGAAGGGGATAATGTCACTGACAGCCGTCACTACGTCTCAGGGGCAACTCCCTTAAGCTTAAGGCAGTTGGTACTTAGTGCTCGCCATTATGATGGCATGCACTCCCCTTAGCATGGCAGCGTGGGTATAACCGTTCCCTATAGCGACCCCTAGAGGACGCAGTTCGAGTTCCTCGAAAGGGAACGTCTCAGGTTACGTGTGTAACCCTGGTTCCCTGAGAAGGGAACGAGACACTGCGTCCTCTAGTCTCGTCGCCATGCTTCGGACGTAGGCTTCAGACGAAGAAGCGAATGTTCTGTTCTACCGGTGTCCTTTTATACTGTGGTCGCACCGGTAGTGACGCACCGGCAGCGACGAGTCACGCTGGAAGTGACGTCATAGGCTGTCGCCGGCCAACACTGCTGTCTTTTTTGCATATAGGCTTCAGACACAGGTCACGGAGATGGCGTTCCCCATAGCGACCCCTGGAGGACGCAGTGTCTCGTTCCCTTCTCAGGGAACCAGGGTTACATATACGTAACCTGAGACGATTTTCAGAAACCCCAGTTGCAGTGTTGTCATGTACCTGGTGACGTCAGAGTCCTTTTGTTTGACGTCAAATTGTGCACCGCTATCTCCTTCATTTGCACGAGGCGAGTTTTTGATTGGCCAGCATGGCTTTACAGTTAGGGTTATATCAGCACCTATTGGGTTGGCATGCTCTTAACAGCGCTTTAGCGTTTTTTTGCATTTTCATATGGGAAAAAACTAATAAAATACTTGTGTATGTGTGGACAAAGGCCTTAGTTACACACAAAAGCCACAACTATCCCCTTACAACTACAACTTCCAGCCCCACAGCCTTAGATGAAATCAGCTGAAAAGAAGACATTAAATCTCTCAAAATATCAGCAGATGATGACATGACTTGAACACATTGTCAGTGTTGATCATGGGGTGTTTCAAGTCTTTCAATGCCCTCTTCCAGGTGACCAGGCCAAAGTTGATCAAGCCTTGCCCTGTGTCCAAGTGGCATTGTGCCTATAAGCCTTCCTGAGGGGATGACCTGCAAACCCTCGGCAAACCCTTGGTTTCCCACCCATTCCCATGACAGGCCTCCAACAGTTATTATATTTACCCCACTTTCTCTCCTGTTCTCATTTCATCCTCTCCTACCAAAGTAGAGTTAACTCTAGTAAAATTAACTGTTTTGTAGACTCCGAGACCAGGATGATGTCTAGTCTAAGCATGGTCTGGGTGGTGTGTGCTGGAATTTCCAGCTGCCTGTTCAAGTCAACTGTCTTTGACCAATCTTGTGCTGTGAAGAGCAAGCCAACAGAGTTGTTTATTCGTTATGGGCTGCTTACCCTCCTCGACTCCTCGATAACAGCCATCACCCAGGGCCTGGGAGCAGCTACTGAGAATATGTTCAAGAGTGCCTGTCTTAGAACACAGGGCACAAGGCCACATTGCTGGGGTTTCTATCTTGCCCCAGACACACTAGTTGGCTGGGCTAGGGAGGATGTCATTCACCCCCTGGATCAAAAATTTGATCCTCTGTGGGTTCCATTTCCGTATGTCCTGCCAGGTCACCTTCCATTCCATTCCCTGCTCCCACTTCACCCAGGCACCCTGTTTCCTCATTGCTACAAACCTACTTTCTTTTTTTCCTCCACTGAAACATTCTGTCTGACGTCAAGATGTTGATGTTTTATTGAAAATATTCAGATATTCAGATTGGTGTCACCTTTGGAATCTTGACCTTTTAACATTACATATTTCTGGCTGCTGTAACTGTGTGTTTATGAAGCATACTGTATTTGTTAAGAGGAAACATGATTAGATTATGCTCGTTATGTGTTAATGGAGACATAATCATCAGATTCACTGATCTTGTTCAGACTCTTATCTCTGATTATATGGGTTTGATTATATAGTATGATTAGATGGCTCATATAATTTATGTTTTTTTAATTATAGTAGCTCTTTAACACTGCAGCATGTGATCCAGCACACTATTAACTATGTGTGTGTGTGTGTGTGTGTCTGTACTACATACAATTAAATAGCCTGAATAGCACATAACTGCTAGTTTGTGTTTAATCAGAGGGTCAAGTCTTCATGGTTGGACCAAATGTCACCTTAAATAAAATCCCACAACTTGACACGACAAATTCTTCTGTGGACATCGATCTCATTGGGATCGCCAAGAACAACAATGAAAGTATGTCAAATATTTTAGTTTGATTTAAAAAAATGTGAGAAGACATCAAACCATTACCACTAAACCACCTTTACTTACTTTTTTGGTTGCTGTTGTTATTGTAACATATAGTATAATGTAAGTTTCTTTTTTTGTTTCTCTCACACAGGATCAGCTGCTGTGGCTTTCATGAGCTACAGCACGATGGAGAATCTACTGAAGCCAGACTTCTTCAAAACATCAAATGACACTGTAAAAACCATGATGTCCACTGTGATCTCAGCTACTCTTCCCAAAACCAACAACACTAAACTCACCAAACCAGTCAACTTCACCTTCAGACACATCAGAGTGAGAGACTGAAATGTGTTTTTGTCAACATCTGAAAACATCAAATATTTAGTGTTCTGATATTTTATGCCTGTTCATTCTTGTTTTTGCAGGAGTTTGATCCCAATGGTTCTCTGTCCTGTGTTTACTGGAATATCAGCGAGTGGATTGTAGATGGTTGTTCTGTTTTAAAGACCAACAGCAGCTACACTGTGTGTTCCTGTGTTCACCTGTCGACTTTCGGTCTCATTATGCAAACCAGCCGCCCACCAGAGGTATGAGAACATTTCTAGTGAACACTGAAGAACAGCACATATTTGGCACTCATGTACTCTGACATGTTTTCTCAGAGCGACTCTGTTGGACCTGTTGAACTGGAACTGCTGAATCTGTTGAATTTGGTATGTGTGATCGTGGGGCTGGTGTTCTTCAGTTTGGCCCTGTTGACCTTTGCCCTTTGTCAGTGGAGTCCTGGAGTGAATAATGTGGCTCGAATCAACATCTGCATCAGTCTTCTATTGGCTCATCTTCTGTTTCTGCTCACACAGCAGTTCCTGACCGTCATACGGCCTAAGCAGGTGAGAATGATGAAGGAGCCCTACAGCTCAACACAGCCTCACTGAGAATCATCATAACCGTCTCTCATGGTTTTCAGGTGTTGTGTGCCGTGATCTCAGGCCTTCTGCACTTCTTCTTTCTCTCTGGCTTTGTGTGGATGTTCATTGAAGCTGTGATTCTCTTCATCTGTGTGAAGAACCTATCACAGATCAGCTCCAAAAAGAGGGAGGTGCTTAGCAGTGGAATCCTGTGTGTGATTGGATATCTGATTGCTCTGGTTGTGGTGTGTGTCTCTGTTGGTCTGGTTCCCAACGGCTACGGTAGCGAACGGTGAGCTGTTGTTGTTATTTTTAAGTTAATTTAGTTAGAAGGAAATAAAGCAGCTCTGGACTTTTGTGCCATTTCCAACACCTGAAATGCCTTACAGATAAATTAATTCAGTTATTATGTTGATTTTTCTCTAAACAGCTGCTGGATTAAAATCGATAAAGGCTTCATCTGGAGTTTTCTGGGTCCTGTTTGCGTCATACTAGCAGTAAACACATTTCTCATGACTTTTTTTATATTAAAATGAAAACAAGTTGATTAATTACTCTTGTACTTTCCAGTCAAACACACTTCTCTTCATTAAGATTGTCATCAGTCTGAACTCAACTCTCAAAAGTCTCAATGCTGAAGTTTCACAGATGAGACAAACCAAGTAATATTATTACCCTACAATTATTATCACTCTACAGAAAACCACACATAGTCAATAAAGACACATTAACTCTTTCTTTGTCTGTTTCTCTGCAGGATTATGGTGTTTAAAACACTGGCTCAGTTTGTGGTTCTTGGTTGCCCCTGGATTCTGGGTTTCTTCACTAATGGCAGGAAGGAGCTGGAGATCCTCTTCCTGATCTTGAACTCCCAGCAGGGAACTTTCATCTTCCTGATCTATTGTGTCCTCAATAATGAGGTCAGACATCACTCAGTTTACATGTATGATCTGGATGTTTTCACTGAGGTCCATGTTCCTATTTTGGTGACCTGTGACTTGAAGAGTGGAATGTCAGAGGCAGTTTGTTTAAACTGTTACTCTTCCATTTCCTTCATGTGACGGAATGTTCAAATGAACCAAAACTATTCAAACTCCAACTGTTTAAAAAATCATATTTAAACTGTCAGAAAATGCCCTTTTCTTTATTTTGTAATTTTTTATGGAAAAAAGAAAAGCATGCAAATCTAGTCTCTGAAATCCTCTTTTTCTTACCTGTTTATTCTAAAATTCTGCTTCATGAGTTTCAGAGGTTAAACAGTGGTGGACGAAGTACACATGTTGAGTACTTGAGTAAAAGTACAGATACGTATAATCAAATATTACTCCATTAAAAGTGCTCCTCTTTCAATTTTACTTGAGTGAAAGTACAGAAGTACTGATAGATTTATTTTGCAATTTTATATAGGCTACTTAATTGAATTTTACATTAGCACATATTTTTTTTATAATCCTACTGCTCAAAATACCTGGGATTTTCCCAAAAAAATACATTTTTGTTGCTGATAATGGACTATGTTGATGAGAGTGATGTAGTAATATTCAATGTGAAGCTTACACTGCAATGTACCTGAGAGAAAACAGATTTGACCATCAAATTTTCACCAGTAAGAAAAAAGTGTTTTAAAGCTCATTTTGCATAACGTCACAGTTATATATGACATGAAAATAAGGCCTGAAGTTAGCAAGAACATTTTAAGGAAAATATAATTATATTTTCATAATGATTTTTTTCCTTTCAAATATTGTCTGTGTAAAAACACCCCTGGCCAAAGGCCCCAGAGAGCATCACTTTCCACTTCGATAATTACTGTAGTTACCATGTTCTGAGCATGACATCCTTTCTTTTTCCCTCGGATGTAATCTATCTAGGTGGTTGAATAAAAATATGTGGACTTTATATCTAAAAATTATCTCAACTTAGCACCAGCAAGCAGCTAGACAGTTAGCATCAGCTAACAATATTTACTTATTTTTAGTATGGTTATGAATAAAAATTCATATCTGTCTACTCTAGCTAATCAAAACAATATAAAAACAGACGTCACGTAGAGCTACATGCGTAGCATTTTAATTAAACTTCTAACGTTACATCAGCGAGGAATATGAACGTGCATGAGTTATTTTATTTAAGCTGTTATTTAAAGTTTTCGTTTTTGATGTGTCTGAATTCAAGCATTTCAGTGCGCTTAAACAGATCACCTTTTACAGCAGATGTAATTCACAAACAACGGACAGCTCTGACCTAAATATGACTTTCAGTTATAATAATTAATCCTAAAATTCAACATTAGTAACTTACTTTTCGCAGCATCAGTCGCGCGCGCACAAGATCTCCCGGTTCTTACTTGTGAATTCAGTTGACTGGAGACTCGCTCTAAACGGATCATTTGAATCAATGAGTTGTCGACTCGAGAACAGCTGCAATCGGATCATTCCAATTCGTGAATGAATCGTTTGGTGCGACTGGCGAATCAATTTAACAGGTTCATTGAAAAGAATCAGTTTGTTCATGAATCAGACACCGCTTGTGCGTCTCAGAGCATGTGATATATTATAAGGAGTAACGATATGTTTTATGAAATGTAGTGAAGTAAAAAGTACGATCTTACGCTTTGGAATGTACTAAAGTAAAAGTGAAAGTTACTCAAAATAAAACTACTCCAGTAAAGTACAGATACTTGAAAAATGTACTTAAGTACAGTAACGAAGTACGACTACTTCGTTACTGCCCACCACTGAGGTTAAATTGATCTCTCGTCTCATTCTTGTCCAGGTTTGGCAGCAGTATAAGAAGTTCTTCAGATGTCTTTGCTGCATCAAACAACACTGATGACTACAACATCACATTCAGAAAGTAATAAATACTGTTCAAGTGCCATTCATATACAGACTATTTTATAAAACAGAATCTATGGATTTGGATGTAAAATTTTATTGCTGTTAACACTACTAAAGCTGTTTCACCTCTGAACTGTTTTGTTTAGTCTTCCTTAAAGGGGTCATTGGATGCAAAATTCACTTTTACATACATTGTTTGAACATAAATGTGTGTTGGTAGTGTATTTTTTTTTTTAATTTTTTTTTTTTTTTTTTTTAATCGTCAAAAGTAATAAACACTTTCCTAGATTACTATTCTGTAATCCTGGCAGAATGATGTAGTTCTGCACAGGCCCCTCCCATGATCGTTGACTGACACAGTCGTCTTACCTTAGACCCGTCCTGAGTGAGCTGTGAACAGTCCACCATTGTTTTGACGCTGGAGCAGGGGTACACAAGAGTGTCTCATAAGCGACTGAGGTGTTCTGTTGTTGGATGTAATAATAAACATAGCAGTCGTCATTTACTCCTGACATCTGAGCCACTGAAGACGCAGAGGATTAACATTACTTTTGTTTTTAAAGGGAATGCGTCTATGTTCATGCGATCCAGCTTCATCTACAGCAGAAGTGACTATAAGGGTTTTGTATGAATCTTTGCAAATCGTCTTTCCTAATAATGAGCTAGTTAGCAAGTTGCGTGGCTAAATGCGGCTAAAGTTTACAGTCTCTCAGAGAACAGCTCGTCACACTACAGTAGAGAGGGGGCCGGGGTGAGCAGAGCTCATTAGCATTTAAAGGAAAATGCACCAAAATGGCTTGCTGTGAACAGAGCTGATTTTGACAAGGTAACAGGGTGTTGTTTTAGACTACTATTGATAAATTTTAACCAAAGTATGTTAAAGACTTTTCACTGAGGTCCTAAAAAATCAACTTCCAATCAGGCATCTGATGATCCCCTTATTTTGATTGTTTGTTTTAGTTGGTGGAGGGTGAAAAGTATATATTTACACTTTTTTTCCAAAATAGTCACACTTTAATATTTTCAAGTAAATGATGGCAAATTAAATTAATAATAATAATAATAATAATAAAAAAAAAAAAAAAAAAAAAAACTGGAAAAGTTCATGGTAAAGGGAAATAAATGACTTCTATGGAATCCTATAGTTGTGTGAGATTAACAAACTTATAACTTTACAATTATATCTTCAGAAAGCTCCAATTTAATGTAAATTATTCTGTAAACATCCAAGTTACAGTTGATTACTTTAAATATTATACTGTACTTTAAATATTCATATGCCTCATCATACAAAATATATAAACAGCAAAATGTATTTCCATGAATAAAGAATAAATGTTTTGATTGGTATAGTGAATTTACATATAAAATTAAACTTGAAAAGCAAGTAAATGGACACCTAATGTCTTGAATCTGTATTGTCACTCGATTTAAATGTTGTATATAAGCATGAATTGCATTTTGCTTTGTTTAGATTACATTTAGGTTTTCCTGTATGATTTTAATGCATTTCGGTTATAAAATATGTTAATAAACAGACTATATAACAGACGGACTAATAAGCATTATTCAGTCACTGCCAATGTAACAAACATCACAGTCCACTTCATTGGGTTAAAACTGCCAAAAACCTGACAGAGAATTACCTATGATCAAATGAAGATGATACTGTCAAATCCTGTCTAAATTATGAAACACTCACCTGGCCGCAGGATGAAGTAGCACTTTTAACATTCTGTTGACAAAAAGTAATGTTACACCTACATGTTGAGCAGGGGTGGGGAACACTGATCCTTGGGGGCTGGTGTCCCTGCAGCTCTAATCCTAATCAAACACACCTGAACAAGCTAATCAAGGTCTTCAGAATACAGGTTAGTATTTTTATTTTCAGGGTTGGAGCTACACTCTGCAGGGACACCGGCCCTCCAGGATCAAGGTTCCCCACTCCTGCATTAGAGTAGGCTAACTACACATGCTAACTCCGCTAACTACACATACATTGTTTTAGTGATCGTAACACATGCATAAAACAGGACACATTACAAAAAGACAAAATAGTAATAATATACACAATGACCTGAGGATATGTGTGTTCATTCACAGAAAAGTTTGTCTAATAATTAATGAAAGAAGTAATTTCCTGTAGCAGTATCTGTTTTAGAGAGAATTAAGTAGGGAGAGATTCTCTCTACATACTTAGGTTGTAAAGTTTATCTGGTCTGGCCGAAGTGTCTTGGTTGCTATGGTAACCAGGGGCCTGGTGGGCCATCGTAGACGTCCCGGCAGCCAGTGTTGTGGACTGGGTGAGAGGGTCTATTTATGTTCTGTTCTGAACATTAAATCTTTAGTTTTTTCCATCAAATGAATTCTAACTAGTTGGGTAAATACAATTATTTAGATGTTATATTTAAAAATTACCTCAAGTTAGCATCAGATAGCTAGTTAGCAAGCCAGTTAGCATCAGCTAGCAAAAGCTTTGCAGATTCATAATTATTGATTATATTCTTTTTAATTTTAAGCTAAAACTGCCTGATTTTGCTGAGCTTACAGCTCATGAAAGTCAAAAATCCAGTATCTCAAAGTTTTAGAATATTTCCTAAGATCAATCAAAAAACGGATTTGCAAAAAAGAAAAGCTTTTTAAAGTATGTTCATTTATGCACTCAATACTTGGTCAGCAGAACATATTACAGCAAATGACTTGCTCCTAGCACAAATTACAGCATCAGTGAAGTGTGGCATGGAAGTGATCAGTCTGTGGCACTGCTGAAGCACTATTGAGCCTTCAGATCATCTTCTCCTGGTTTCTCATCTTTCTCTTGAAAATATCCCATAGATTCTCACTGGGGTTCAGGCTTGTTGGCTGGCCAATAAAGCACTGTAATATCATAGTCAGCAAACCACTTGGAAATGGTTTTGGCACTGTGGGCATGTCTCAAAGAAACCAGGCACCGCTCATCAATACCGTCGATACAGTGAAGCATGGTGGTGGCAGCATCATGCTGTAGGGATGTTTTTCAGCAGCAATGTACAGAGACATCCTTGATAAAAACCTGCTCTAGAGCACTCTGGACCTCAGACTGGGCGACCGTTCATCTTTCAATGGGACAACGACCCTAAGCACACAGCCAAGATAACAAAGGAGTGGCTACGGGACAACTCTGTGAACGTCCTTGAGTGGCCCAGCAAGAGCCCAGACTTGAAGACACGGAGGAGAATGAGCTTGTGGGGATCACAGGCGGGTCTAGCCAATGAGTTAAAGAAGGGGCTTTCCCCCTCATGCTCGTCAGCTCATTTTGAAGGTGTGAAACAACAGTTATGGAAAATTAAAAGTTAAAGTCGGTTCCCGTTAACGTTAGGGAAATATCTTTTTTAGGTTATATTTTTGTAATCAGAACATTTCATAGTGGTTATTATTAAATAACCTAAAGTAACTTAAAGAAAACATTACCTAATGGATATTTTTAGTTTATTTTAAAATAACTTGCAGAGAAAGTTCCCTAATGGTTATTTTCAGGTTATTTTATAACCCTTTAAAATTATCTTTCCAATGAAAACGCAGATGCAGATGTTTTTGTGTAATGACCTATATAGAGCCCTGAAATTTGTTAAAATACAGAAATAAAATCGGTCAAGACACTTTTTAAATTATATTATTATATATTATATAACCAAGGAGAGTCAGTGTAGCTGTTGGTCAGGCTTTTTTTTTTTGCATGCAGACAATGCATTTTCGGGTTATTTAGACAGAACACAAACCACAACTGTCCACAGAAAACAGAAAAAAAAAGTTCTCTACTCTGAGGTTTTGAATCTTTTCCTGCTAAAATCAGGGGAAGCTGCAAACTATTATTGCTTCCTTATCTTCATCTTTGTATTTATTGCTAATATTGTACAGCTTTAAATTCATATGCTTATTTGATGTAATTTTGATGCTAATAGTTTCTCATGACCAGTTCATACATCAGTTACTGGTAGTTTGACTTTCTGAAGAGTGAAACACTGAGATACTTTCATAACATTGATCTGTTTATTTGTCAGCTTGTCAGCTTCTGACTCAACCAGTGATGTGAGTTTAGGGCGGGGCTATCTGTCTGACTGACCAATGACATACAAGAGTAGAAAGCGACTAGTGACTGTCATAAACGCCCATGCTGAAATGAATGCAGCAGTTAATTAAAAAGCAAAATCGAGCTGTTTTGCTAAATGAAGAGCCTGTTTAGATGACTGCAAAATTTTGTGAAAGCTGAAATTAAAGTAATTGTAAATAAGATATCCAAAATACTAATGCTTATGCATTTGAAACACTGTAGTTTAAATATTAAATTGTAGTTGTGTGTATATATCTTCAACAGACTTCTTGTGTTCAACAGAAGAAAGAAACTCATATAGATTTAGAGCAGGTGAGTAAATGATGACAGTATTTTAATTTATGGGTGAACTATGCCTTTATGGAAAGCAAAATTACAGCCTAAAAGATTGTCATCTAGTGTGGTGTAGTGCCATCTAGTGTTTACACTTACAAATACATGAGAGAGTATTTCAGGTGTTTTCACTTATTCTGTAAGCCATATTTCGACAGCAATTGTTTCTTAGGGGGACATAAGTTATTTAAACCATTTAGAGGCGGTAGTTGGTGAATTTATTGCTGTCCAAATACAGAATGTCGGTGTTTCTTCAACTAGGTGCACTTTTAGCCTTTTCAAGTTGAATTAAAAAAAAAAAAAAAAAAAAAAAAAACTTGTTCAAAAGTCTTATAAGTTTAAATAATTTGTCTAGTTTTAAGGTCTGTAAGAGGACAAATTTGGATTACAAGAGAAATCGTTCATATTTTACATTCTTTCTGACCTGCAATGAACAAATGTCATTTCCACGACATCTCAATATACAGCTGTTATTTAAAAATAGACTAACTTATGCCACTCAAGAATTTTCGAATATCATTTTTGTAACAGGTTTTACCATTTTTTCCACAATGTACAATAATTATACATTTGTCAATGAAATACTGTAAATTAACTGCCATAAGGACCAAACGCTGAACTGTACACCAATCACTCTCTGAAATTAAATATTGGTTTGGATAAGAGCTTATTAGATAATAAATAACTTGAATTTTTATATTAAGTAGAGCATGATCTCATAAATTGTGGATACATTTTTAACGTGTGATGAGAACTTTTTAAATATTTTTTAAAAAAATGTCTGTGGTGATGGAAATGACAATAAATTAACATAGGTGTATGACACAACTGATTGCAAGGCAACAAATGATGCAACAAATGATGCATCAAAATGTCAACATTGTGAGATAATTATGAGGCTATATAATTGTGAGGGGTCAGGGTCAACTTTTATTTTGTTCCTATAGGCTTGTGACCTTTTGTTGTCTTATGTGGCATCTTAAAAATAGATAAAAATAAAATCAAATAAAAGATAAAGAAAGAGGAATTTCCGGCCGAATTACCGAAAGCTGTACGGTCACTGTAATTTGCATGCATACATAATGCTGGAAAGTATCTAAAAGAAAAAACAATAGGCCTAATTCATAACTGTTCCACCAGAGTAAGTGGGAACAGAAAGAGAAAAAAAGCATGTAAACATTCGAAATGGGTCTTTATTATGGCAACAGCAGGTATGCAACACAATTTTAAAATGTGTATATAGGTATATACGTAACTATATCGCATATAAATATATACAACTATAGCGCGTCTATTCCTATTTTTAAATGGGAGATTTGAATAATTAAATAATAAATAGGATTATATATTATAAAACATGCTTGGAATATAAAAAATGGATGTTGCATAAGTATTTTCAAATACATTTTGCACTATAAAAAGAATACATTTGTAAATAAAATTCATTTTATTTATAGCAGACAATCATGTGATTTTTTTATTTTTATTTATTTATTTATTTTTTTTTTTTTTTTTTTTTCATGTGAGTAGCACATTCCCAGTTGTTAGGATTACAGAACTCGCTCCTCCACTGTGAATAAACTGCCATCTGAATCCATTAGTTTTAGGTGATACGTTCAACTATGTTTATTTGTAGAGCACATTTAATAACGGCCATGGCCGACCAAAGTGCTGTAGAATAATTAAAAAAACAAGTATACAGAAAAGAACAAGAAGTAGTTTGGGACAAAAAAAAAAAAAAAAACTAACTGGATAAAACTACATGTTAAAAAGGCAGAAAACAACAAATGAGTTTTGAGACAGGATTTAAACTCAAATAAAGTGGAAACCAGATTATTCCACAGAGTAGGGCCAGTACATCCGTTCATAAAATTCTCTTATAAAAAAATAAAAAAGTCTGTGAATCAATTTTGTGTTTACTGTGAGATTTACTGTGTAATGGGTATTTTAAATAAAAAAAACAGGTGTGGCATAAATATGGTTAAATAATGGCTTCTGGTCTATTAGCCACATGTGGGCCGTGTAAGGGCCATCAGCCCGTTATAGAACTCAGCCAATACAAGAATACCATATAAGGTCCATATATCAGCCACATTTGTTTTCATGATTTGTCTCATTTTGGGTCAGGTTATGGTATTATTTTGGTTCAGTTCTGGCTAAAAAGATGTGGACCAGTTTTGCGCCAGCGAACAAATACTAATCTGGACCACACATGGGCTAGACCTGGGCCAAAGGAAATTGCTGATCTGCTGCCTGGGTATAAAAGCTCTACTGCTCTTCCCTTCAAGCAGGTTCCGGGAATCTAAAGGAGGAATTTGTTTGTTTAGAAAGCGAGTGAAGATAGAAAAAAACTAGAGCCTACAACAGAACTGATTTGTTTGTCAAATTTCAAGCTGTTGTCAGTTTCCTGACAACAGTTACCTGGGAAGAGATACGAAATTTAAGTACACGAGATTAAGTTTATTTTGTGTTCTAGCTTCAGAGGGGCCAAAAACAGTAACTTCCGATTTATCTGAGTTCAGAAAAAGGAAACTTTTAGACAGCCATGACTTGACATCATTCAGACATGCTTATAAACTATTAGGAGCACACTTATTTTTCGTGGTAACAACAAGCAGATAGATTTGCATATTGTCAGTGCAGCAATGGAAAGATACGCCATGTTTCCTAAAAATGGATCCCAAGGGAAGTAGATAAAAAGAAAAGAGAGTACGTGCTAAAACAGGTTAGATTGCCTAAAGAAGAGGTGAATTTTCCTATTTTAGCTGAGAATGTTCGGTTTGTTATGAAAGATTTAAACCAATTTAGAGCCGTCCCTCCCAGAACCACATAAGACTTCAAACGAGAGATGAGAATTTCATGATCAATAGTCGAAGGCTGAGGACAGGTCCAGAATCAAAAGATTCGGTAGCCATTAAAATATCATGAAGAACTCATATGAAGGCAGTTTCAGTACTATGCAGTGATTATTGTGATTATCGGTTATTGATTATTGATTGCGCAACGTTTTGCTACCGTTTCCGTTGAACAACATGTTTCCTGGAAACAGTGTGTAACAGGGTTTGATATACGTTTTCTCTTGTTTGCTGGGTGTGTTCAAAAAATGTCAGCCCAATCAGTAGCAACATGTATAGAAACCACACGGTATTGAAGAGACAGCTCGCACAATGGGTCCAAGTAAAGTTTTTTACAAATGTGTCCACAGCAGCTCAGTGTACGCAACGACTGAAGATATTAGAAGACATGTGTCGTAAAATTTTTATGATAACAATATAGAATGATGTAGTTTTTTATATTTTTAGCTTCATAGCAAGGCAAGTTTATTTATATACCAAATTTTATACACAATGGTAAATGACTGAATACTGCCACATGAGCGCAGCGGCCCTGGAGGGTCCTTGAAAGAGCCTCGGCGCCTTCATTGAGTGGGTGCTGGTGTCCTGCAAGTCATTGTTGACCGTGGACTACGCAGACAATGACATTAGCCCCACTCTGGAACCAGAGTCGCCCTGGAGCCAGAGCCCCAAATGGCTGAGAGAGCGCGAGAGTGATGGTGGATACAGCTGTGGAGATTGCAGGAGCTATGGAAAGCCCCACCCACGCTGCTATGGCTGGGGTTGAGCACGATCTGGACCTGGGATCTAATTGACTTTCTTTCTGAGATGCTTATCCTTCAGTGTTCGCCCGAACTGTTAAACTGGGAAAATTTCCCACCCATCCTCCCTCTCCTGCCGCCTCTCATTGACCTGTTCCCTGCCTCAACGCCCATTCTGCTGGATCCTGTCAGCCCCTCTGCTCACCCTCAGCCCACCATCTGTGGCATGGGCTCGTCGCTGGTCTGCCCATCTCCAGCTTTATTGGTGTTAAGTCTGGAGGATCCCTCGACTCCACCTCCAGCCTCCGAGGCCCAGACTCCGACTCGGTCCTGCGACCCAGCGGCTACACCATGGCTTCCAGCTCTGTCATCTCCACCGGAGCCCATCAGTCCATAAGCTCCACCGGGATCCCTCGTCCCTCTGGCTCCACCTTGGTCAGTAGTCCCCTACCTCCACCTTGGGACTGCACTCCTCCGGCTGCGCCTCATCCCTTCGTCCCTCCGGCTCCGCTGGGCTCCTACTTCCCTCCAGCTCCATCACAGTCCTCTGTCGCTCTGGCTCTGTCACGGCCTTCCGGATCTCCACCTACGCCTCGGTCGCCGAAACCACCTGGTCTGCCTTGGCCCTCCAGATCATCGGCTTCGCCCTGGCTCATCGGCTCTCTGTCGCAGCCTCAGGCTCCACCACCACCTGCTCCATCACCCCCTGGAGTCATCAGCCCTTCCTCCACCATGGCTCCTCCCTCTGTCGGCTCCACCGTGGACCACCATCTTGGCTGCGGCCTGGGTCTTGCCTGGCTCCTCTCCCCCGGGTCCCTTCTGTCTCCATCCTGGCTCCTTCCTTTGTCTGATCCGCCCTGGACCCTTCTGTCTTCTCTTTGGTACTTCCCTCTGTCATCACCACCGTGGACTTTGCTCATCGTCCTCCTCCCAGGAGTCCGTCCCTTTTTTTTACTTTTTATTTTTTTGTCACACCCCTGGACTGTTTGTGTTGGCTTCTTCCAGTTCCTGTTTGCCCATATTTGGTTATGTTCCTGTTATGTCGTTATGTTATTATTAGTTTATCCTCCTCACCTGTCTGTCCCTGATTAGCACCACTACTTAGTTCATTCTGTGCATTCAGTCTGTGTCCGGTATTACATTTGTTATGGTGTGTTTCTACCTTTTATCTGTGTGGTTTACCTGCTTCTTTAATCTTATTAAACTAACTGTTGATTGTATCATTGTCTTTGTGTGCCTTCCTCGGCACATCTCTGACAGTTGAAGTCGCTGACAACAATAAATATTCTTATTAGGAATAAAGCTGCATCACTTTTGAACTGTGCAGAGCTGTAGCTGAATAGTTAGGCCTACTACGCTAGTGTATTTTAATGCTGGTTATTATGGTGATACTTTGAGAGACAAATATTTTCTGAGGTGGTACTTGGTATAAAAAGTTTGAGAACCACTGCTGTAAGGCATGTCTGTGGCAGCTAAAAGCCATTCCAGCTAAAAACACTTAATTCGCCATCACTTACCTGCCTACTATAACTGTTTTCTTTATGTTTGAGAGTTACATTAAACATGAATGACCTTAGCATCCTCAGAATCCTCAAAAACATGAACAAGAATGTAGGCAAGTAACCCAAATGGGGACCAGCAAGTTAAACTGACCTGCCAATTTTAGCAACTCTTTTCATTATGTACTAATTTAAGAGTTATATTAAACATGAATTACCTTAGCAAAACAGTCTGCGTTTAAAATAAACACATCGCTAACTAGCTTAGCCACTATAGCTGCCGATTGACACCACAAATTAGATTAAACTAGTTAAAGTAATTTGATATTGTTTGAATATATTTTGCCTGCATGTTGGAGCAGGGAACCAGGCATCAATGATATGATGGACATCACTGATGCTTACTTCAGGCAGATGTTGAAGACATCTAGTCAATACTGACATTTGACGCTCCATTTCACATGATTAAAAGGTTATACTATTAGATACTCAACTATAATATTTCTGCTAGAAGGAAAAAGTCAAGTTTTTTATGAAAAAGGAACTGACAAATAACTGCATATGTGAGTTTTCCATGCATCCATTGTATTTCAATTTGAATTTAGGGAGGAAACAGTGTCTCGTATTTCTTTGTCAGAATGATGAACTGATAATATCTCTATAAACATCTCAACACACACAGATATTTTAATAGTTAAGCAGTCAGTTGTGTCGAGTGAGGATCACTGTGTATCAGCTCACATCAGGTAAGATTTTTATGCTTAACAGACTGCAGCATGTGTTGATGTGTGATTATAGACTATGATTTGTGTGTAGTTATAGCTAAAAAAGCAAGTTGGGCTCTTACTGTAAGTATCTGACATATTTAAGGATGTTTAAATCTTTATGAATTACTCCAGAGAATTTGCAAATGTACACCAATTTTCACGTGTGATGTTTTTGTGAATCTGTTTGTGATTATAAGACTATTATTCTATTATTCTATTATTCTACTGTTCAGTGTTGGGGAAAGTTACTTTTCAAAGTAGTACATTACACCATAAAAAAGTAACTACTTCTGTTACTTAATTACTTTTCATGGAAAAAACGTGTTACTTTTGCATTACTTTTATCACCTTTGTAAAAGTACTTAGGAAAAAGCAATCTGATTACGTAAACTGCTTTAATGTGTTTTAATGTGTTTCCCCTGACACTGGTAATATCTACTAGATAATCCTTTCATTCTTTATTTAATTATGACAATAAATGATTCATACACTCTTCATTCATAACAATTTATTAAATAATTGATCATTTTTTTATATACATAATTATTTACATATTATAAATAATTGATAA
>NW_026128605.1:49559-94264 GCF_022985175.1 Labeo rohita
CCAAAAATACATTGTATGGGTCAAAATTATGGATTTTTCTTTTATGCCAAAAATCATTAGGAAATTAAGTAAAGATCATGTTTCATGAAGATATTTTGTAAAATTCCTACTGTAAATACATCAAAACTTAATTTTTGTTTGGTAATATGCATTAGTAAGAGCTTCATTTGGACAACTTTAAAGGCAATTTTCTCAATATTTAGATTTTTTTGCACCCTCAGATTCCAGATCTGTAAATAGTTGTATCTCAGCCAAATATTGTCCTATACTAACAAACCATACATCAATGGAAAGCTTATTTATTCAGCTTTATAAAGCTCAATTTTGAAAAATTAACCCTTTTGACTGGTTTTGTGGTCCAGGGTCACAAATGTGCTTTTCTATTTATTGCTGATGGTTACATGCACATTTGTTTGCTATTAATATTGCAAAGCATGATTAAAATGTTTTATGTACCGTATAAAGCTTGATTGTGATTTCAGAGTCAGACCTCTGGAGGATGTTTTCAAAATCTTCTTGAGCAGATCGAGAACATTACAGCTCAAGTGCTTCCTTTGAATGTAAGTGCCTGATCAAGAAAAATCTTCAAATCTAATTTGGATAATAACTGATATAGCAGTGCTGTCTGGCTTTCTTGACATTTACATGTACAGTAACTCTGTTGAACTGCATTTATCTGATCAATGAATTAGACTGTGACAAACATTTTGACTGTGGCCTTCAACGCTTCAGAGAAGATTTTAGAGTCATTATCATCTACAACACCATCTGAACTAGCCTCCTATGGAAACCGCATGTTAAAAACCAGTGAAAAACTCATCTCTACATTGGTGAAGCCGACAGTCACAAGTGACAATGTCAGTTTTACTCTTGCTACTGTTGGTAAGTGGAGACCATTATTATTGATGATGAAACTCAGATTACATATGATATCAGTGATTTTTATGAAGAGAGCAGGGGTGAGTCAGACAGCAACAAATGCAGCAGTAACTGTTTAACTGTGTAGAGTTATAAGCTTTTATAAAAAAGAAGGAAAGGCAGAATCACTCAAGGAAAGAGAAACATAAGCACTAATTGCTCTGTCCATACAAACAAGTATTTTCAAAATCATTGGTTTTTCTATGCGGTTTGGTCATTCCTCCACACACAAACACAGTATCAGCTCACTGAAACTGAACCTTTTTGAAAACTCCTTGGCAGGATGAAGATTTTTAGAAAGCCCAGTTGCAGTGTTGTCATGTAGCTGGTGACGTCAGAGTCCTTTTGTTTGATGTCAGATTGTGCACCACTATCCCATTTGTTTACATGAGGCGAGTCTTTGATTGGCCAACATGGCTTTACAGTTAGGGTTATATCGCCACCTGTTGGGTTGGTATGCTCCTGACAGCGCTTTAGTGTATTTTTGCATTTTCATATGGGCGGGAAAAACTCATAAAATGCTTGTGTATATGGCTACAACTTCCAGCCCCACAGCCTTAGATGAAATCAACTGAAAAGAAGACTTTAAATCTCTCAAATATCAGCAGATGATGATTAAACAACTCCACAAACCGCATTACCAGCTGAGTATTGAAAAACTGTACTTAAAGGAGAAGTCCACTTCCAAAACAAAGATTCACATATAATGTACTCACCCCCTTGTCATCCAAGTTGTTCATGTCTTCTTTCTTCAGTCGTAAAGAAATTTAAAACAACCTCCCACCTCACATTCTCCCTCAACTTCAAAATCATCCTATATTGCTGTTTTACCTTTTTGTTAAGGGTGTTTGATCTTTTTTTGCATGTTCACTTTGCAAAGACTGTGTCGGTACTTCTGCAGCGATGTAGGATGATTTTGAAATGATTTTTGAAGTTGAGGAAGAAAATACGATTGGAGTTTTTTGACATACCCTAACTGTCTTGAACCAGAATACACGGAGTTCAAGGAGAGCAACGCAAGGCGAGAGTTTGAGATAAAGAAGTATTTAAATAGTATTCTTTTAATGAAAATAACTGATCGTTTCACAAGATAAGACCCTTCTTCCTCAGCTGGGATAATTTACAACCGCATTTGGGATCGTTTGAAGCCACATTTAAACTGCATTTTGGAAGTTCAATATCGGGGCACCATAGCAGTCCATTATATGGAGAAAAATGCTGAAATGTTTTCTTCAAAAAACAATTTCTTTATGACCGAAGAAAGAAAGACATGAACATCTTGGATGACAAGGGGGTGAGTAAATTATATGTGAATCTTTGTTTTGGAAGTGGACTTCTCCTTGAAGTAAAAGAATTGCTACCTAAGAAATAATTTACCTGAGTGCAAGTGAAAGTACTAAAAATAATATAAAGAGTCAAAAAGTAGTTTGCTGAAAAACTATTCAAAGTAACTGTTACAAATTACCTTATTATTATTGTTCTGTTTTTTCTCTCAATGAGGCAATGTGATGCAATTTAGAGACACTTTGATGAAACACAAAAACAATAAGCACACAATTGCGATGCAACCCTTTTCGCCATAGCCTGTATCACAGTAAAGAATTTTAAATAATATGTTATATACAGTATTTCAAACACATTTCAAGCTCCATGAGCTTTACCATTCAACTTAACTTTTAGAAACTTACATTGTTCATTGTTCCATACAGTAACTTGCGTCCTTCTATCAACTGAGTTTTCTATTTACTTAAACTGCTGAGTGCTCTGGTAAAATCAATTGTATGACCCATGTTAAAAGCTTTTTTTTTTTTTTTAAATATGACTTGTACATCCTTTGATGCATGACTTGAACACATTGTCAGTGTTGATCATTGGGTGTTTCAAGTCTTTCAATGCCCTCTTCCAGGTGACCAGGCCAAAGTTGATCAAGCCTCGCCCTGTGTCCAAGTGGCATTTTGCCTATAAGCCTTCCTGAGGGAATGACCTGCAAACCCTCGGCAAACCACCTCCACTGGCATGTACCTAGTTTCCCACCCATTCCCATGCCAGGCCTCCAACAGTTCTTCATATTTACCCCACTTTCTCTCCTGTGCCCATTTCATCCTCTCCTACCAAGGTAGAGTTAACTCTAGTAAAATTAACTGTTTTGTGGACTCCGAGACCAGGATGATGTCCGGTCTAAGCATGGTCTGGGTGGTGTGTGCTGGAATTTTCAGCTGCCTGTCCAAGTCAACGGTCTTTGACCAATCTTGTGCTGTGAAGAGCAAGCCAACAGAGCTGTTTTTTCATTATGGGCTGCTCACCCTCCTTGAAAAACTCCTCGATAACAGCTATCACTCAGGGTCTGGGAGCAGCTAGTAAAATATCTCTGCAGCTATAAGAATATGAAACTGTGTGACTTGTCCAACCATCTGCATAAATAGGTATTCACTTTATGCTTAAAACTTTCTTCTACGCTAATAGTAACTTCATAGAGGAGAAGGGGCCAAAAGATTCTTGTGAGGATTCCATGTTGGTAGATCCAGGCCTTGAATTTAGCTGGGAGCCCAGACTTGTCCACAGTTCTCAGCCACCTCCCCAAATCAGTTGTGGTGGCCTTGACTGACTCTGCGTCTCTCGGGCTGCAGCTGAAGACCTTCTCAAGACTCCTCATTGGTTTCTCTGACAGATGGGATTAGATCTTCTCCCAACCTGAAGCGGAACTTATCAGTCACTTTCACTAAAGAATGGGATTTGTGCTAATGGCATGAGCTTCTCTAATCCCTGGAGGATCCACCTGGCTCCAGGCACAGTTGTTGTTCTTCCTGAATTAGCTCTTTCCCTTTTTAGGGTACATGGTATCTCTCCAGTGCCATCTCTCCCAGCTTATGAGGTATTGAGCCATATGCATTGGTCAGATCTAACCAGCAGGAAGTTAGAGAGTCTCTTGGTCATGACACTGAAAAAGATCTGAGTTCTCCTCTTTGGGTATAAATACCCCTTCTGCACATCTCCAACTCTGTGCAATTCTACATCTTACTTTCAGGGACCTCCAAAGCCATTGGTGTAGCTTCAGGCAGCTGTTATAGGCTTTGTAGGGCACGTGGTGCTGTAGCGCAGTGGTTCCTAACCACCCAACACTGCACATTTTGCATCTCTTCTTTGTCTGACACACCCATTTCAGGTCTTGCAGTAATGAGCTGATCTGATTCAGGTGTGATTAAGGAGAACCACTTCTGTAGGGTACTTGGCTCTCGCCCTCCTGATGACTTCATCCACTTCACTCAGACTTCTTAAGTTCTTTCAGACTGATTTTTAATACTGGCTCTGGTGGATTTATCTGTGCCTTACATGATTCCAGTGATTGGTCCTTCTCGGGGTATCTGTAGGTACACTTAATATGGTCATTGATCTTGCCCCTCTAGACCCCTTTTTCTGCCCAAGGAGCTGCTTAGTCAGCTGATAGGAGTTTGCTAGGAATGCCACTCTTCTTTTTGCCCTCTCCTTCTGCGGCTCTCTACTCTCCACAAGGTCAGAAGCTCTTTCCTAAGAATTGCTCAAAGCTCCACCAAGCCAGCCCTTCCTACATCACCTGCTGCCTTGTACTGTCTCTTCAGTGATTTTAACTCTTCCCTGAGACACTGGATCCTGACTGCTCTTCAGTTCTGAGCATAGGCTTTTAGTGTGGGCTTGGCAGCCTCTATGTCAAATCTTTCAACTCCAGTACTCACTGTGATAGATTTTATTGTTTTCAAACGGTGGTCTACATCACCCTTGGTGGTCCTTACAAGATCTGGTCTACATCCTCATCAAACTGCCTTCACACCACTGTCTTTGATAAATGGGTCCACTGGATCCTAGGCTTTACTCTGGAAACACAGTCATCCAATTTAGGTTTTGCTGGTGGAATGCTGTTATCTGGCATGGCTAGCACATGATGACTCATGATGGCTCTGTGCACTGCTGGCTGATGGTTGCTTGTTGGCAGTAGATTTATGTGACACTTGGTGGCTCTGGGCACTATGGTTTGGCTCCAGGCCTAGCTCCTCCATCATCTCACCGGAAGTATCTTATATGAGCTGTGCTGCCACTTCCCCTGTCAGGCATTGCATCCTGGCCTGTTTCCCAAAACCCCTGATGTTCTTACAGACTTTGCCACAAATGCACTTTAAACTCAATGTCTTTCCATTGTCCTGAGTCTTATGTATGTCCAGATGGGGTGCTCATCCCTGGGAGTATCTTTCTTTATGGTTACTACAGCTTGCTTGGCTTCTTCCTCTCAAAAATAAATTTAGTGAAGTTGAATACTTTTTTTCAACTCAAGTAAAAGTACCACTATTTAATTATACTCAAGAAAGTAGAAAAAAAATAAGAAAAGTATTTGTAATTAGTTACATTCCACCTCTGCACATCACCAACCAGCGCAACTATATTTCTGTCAGACGTCTAGATGTTGATATTTTATTGAAAATGACATTCATTTAAAGTTACCATATTAGCGATTAGTGTCACCTTTAGTTAATCTTGACCTTTTAACATTACATTTTTCTGGCTGCTGTAACTGTGTATTTATAAAGCATACTGTATTTGTTATGTAAATAAAAGCCAAGAGGAAACATGATTAGATGATGCTCATTATGTGTTGATGGAGACATAATCATCAGATTCACTGATCTGGTTCAGACTCTCATCTCTGATTATATGGGTTTGATTATATAGTATGATTAGATGGCTCATATTGTCAGGAACGAGACCGGGATCCAATTGCAGGTGCAACAAAAGTTCAATATTTATTTGAAAACTAAAATGTTCAGACAAAAGATCTCTTATTTGCAAGTGTCGGCCAGACCAGCTGAGTACTTTTAGCCCACAGGAAAGAAAGGCATACTGCAGGACGGCGATGAATAGCCGCGGCTATATTCTTCACTGTGGACTGTCTGGAGCGGGCGGGACTGCCGTGAAAAGAAGGGAATCCTGGCAGGGTAGAGCCAAAGCAGAGAGCAGGAGAGAATCCTAAAGGGCAGGCCAGGGAAAAACAAAAAATTGACAAAAGACAGGAACGCTAGACTAGTAGGACTAGGGAAAATAAACAAAACAAGACGACTAGGAAAAACCAGCAACTTGATTGTCAAGGCAAGCTAGTCAGAGCTTCCAAACATTGAATAACAGACTGACGCAAGACAGAAAACACAAGGGCTTAATAAAGGGGAGAAAATTAGGACCAAACAGGGTGCAGGTGACAGGGAAAATTACCTAACAAGGATAACAAGAAGGGCAGGGTGGACACCACAATGACAGGGCAGCACATGGCAAGCTGTCAAAATAAATGAACATGTGCTCCAGGACAACTCACCCGAACAACAATTACAAGACAACCAAAAAAAATACTTGGCAGTATGATTAGATCGTGACACATATTATATATGTTTTTTTAATTACAGTAGCTTTTTAACACTGCTGCATGTGATCCAGCACACTGTTAACTATGTGTGTGTGTGTGTGTGTGTCTGTAGTACATACAATTAAATAGCCTGAATAGCACATAACTGCTAGTTTGTGTTTAATCAGAGGGTCAAGTCTTCATGGTTGGACCAAATGTCACCTTAAATAAAATCCCACAACTTGACACAACACATTCTTCTGTGGACATCGATCTCATTGGGATCGCCAAGAACAACAATGAAAGTATGTCAAATATTTTAGTTTGATTAAAAAAAAAAAAAAAAAAAAAAGATGAGAAGATATCATAACATTACCACTAAACTTCCTTTACTTACTTTTTTGGTTGCTGTTGTTATTGTAGCATATAGTATAATGTAAGTTTCTTTTTCTGTTTCTGTCACACAGGATCAGCTGCTGTGGCTTTCATGAGCTACAGCACGATGGAGAATCTACTGAAGCCAGACTTCTTCAACACATCAAATGACACTGTTAAAACCATGATGTCCACTGTGATCTCAGCTACTCTTCCCAAAACCAACAACACTAAACTCACCAAACCAGTCAACTTCACCTTCAAACACATCAGAGTAAGAGACAGAAATGTTTTTGTCGACATCTGAAAACATCAAATATTCAGTGTTCTGATATTTTATGCCTGTTCATTCTTGTTTTTGCAGGAGTTTGATCCCACCGGTTCTCTGTCCTGTGTGTACTGGAATATCAGCGAGTGGATTGTAGATGGCTGTTCTGTTTTAAAGACCAACAGTAGCTACACTGTGTGTTCCTGTGTTCATCTGTCGACTTTCGGTCTCATTATGCAAACCAGCCGCCCACCAGAGGTACAAGAACATTTCTAGTGAACATTGAAGAACAGCACAGATTTGGCACTCATGTACTCTGACATGTTTTCTCAGAGAGACTCTGCTGGACCTGTTGAATTGGAACTGCTGGATCTGTTGAGTTTGGTGTGTGTGATCGTGGGGCTGGTGTTCTTCAGTTTGGCCCTGTTGACCTTTGCCCTTTGTCAGTGGAGTCCTGGAGTGAATAATGTGGCTCGAATCAACATCTGCATCAGTCTTCTGTTGGCTCATCTTCTGTTTCTGCTCACACAGCGGTTCCTGACCGTCATACGGCCTAAGCAGGTGAGAATGATGAAGGAGCACTACAGCTCAGCACAGCCTCACTGAGAATCATCATAACCTTCTCTCATGGCCTTCAGGTGTTGTGTGCCGTGATCTCAGGCCTTCTGCACTTCTTCTTTCTCTCTGGCTTTGTGTGGATGTTCATTGAAGCTGTGATGCTCTTCATCTGTGTGAAGAACCTATCACAGATCAGCTCCAAAAAGAGGGAGGTGCTTAGCAGTGGAATCCTGTGTGTGATTGGATATCTGATTGCTCTGGTTGTGGTGGGTGTCTCTGGTGGTCTGGTTCCCAACGGCTACGGTAGCGAACGGTGAGTTGTTGTTGTTATTTTTAAGTTAATTTAGTTAGTAGGAAATAAAGCAGCTCTGGACTTTTGTGACATTTCCAACACCTGAAATGCCTTACAGACCAATTCATTCAGTTATTACATTGATTTTTCTCTAAACAGCTGCTGGATTAAAATCGATAAAGGCTTCATCTGGAGTTTTCTGGGTCCTGTTTGCGTCATACTAGCAGTAAACACATTTCTCATTTCTCATGACTTTTTTATATTAAAAGGAAAACAAGTTGATTAATTAATCTTGTACTTTTCAGTCAAACACACTTCTCTTCATCAAGATCGTCATCAGTCTGAACTCAACTCTCAAAAGTCTCAATGTTGAAGTTTCACAGATGAGACAAACCAAGTAATATTATTACCTTACAATTATTATCACTCCATATAAAACCACATATGGTCAATAAAGACACATTAACTCTTTCTTTGTCTGTTTCTCTGCAGGATTATGGTGTTTAAAACACTGGCTCAGTTTGTGGTTCTTGGTTGCTCCTGGATTCTGGGTTTCTTCACTAATAGCAGTAAGGAGCTGAAGATCCTCTTCCTGATTTTGAACTCCCAGCAGGGAACCTTCATCTTCCTGATCTATTGTGTCCTCAATAATGAGGTCAGACATCACTCAGTTTACATGTATAATCTGGATGTTTTCACTGAGGTCCATGTTCTTATTTTGGTGACCTGTGACTTGAAGAGTGGAATGTCAGAGGCAGTTTGTTTAAACTGTTACTCTTCCATTTCCTTCCTTGATGGAATGTTCAAATGAACCAAAACTATTCAAACTCCAAATTTTTAAAAAATCAAGTTTGAACTGACAGAAAATGCCCTTTTCTTTATTTTGTAATTTTTATGGAAAAAAAGAAAAGCATGCAAATCTAGTCTCTAAAAGCCTCTTTTTCTTACCTGTTTATTCTAAAATTCTGGTTCATGAGTTTCAGAGGTTAAATTGATCTCTTGTCTCATTCTTGTCCAGGTTTGGCAGCAGTACAAGAAGTTCTTCAGATGTCTTTGCTCCATCAAACAACACTGATGACTACAACATCACATTCAGAAAGTAATAAATACTGTTCAAGTGCCATTCATATACAATTTATTTTATGAAACAGAATCAATGGGCTTGGATGTTAAATGTCAGAGTCATCGCTCCTTTCTAAAAATGATAGAAAAACATTCAAGTATCTTATTTTAAAGCTGTTTCACCTCTGAACTGTTTTATTTAGTCTTCTTTAAAGGGGTCATCAGATGCTAAATTCACTTTTACATGTTGTTTGAACTAAGGCGGTCACAATATTATTTTTTACACCACAGTTATTGTTGCCAAAAAAAAAAAAAAAATCACTATATCAATATATCGCAATATCTACAGAAACCTTGGGGGAAAAAATTATCAGCCAAATTAATTTTTACTTGTTTATTTAGTTTTTCTTTTTTACCTAATGAATATACAGTAGGGATACTGATAAACACAGGGTACAAGACTCTGGCTTTCTTTGTCTTTTTTGAAGCTCCCACAGAAATAGCAAAAAATAAAATACTGTCCAGTTCAACACTATGATGCTTTATACTGAAGATACTTTAAACTGCTACATTGTGTACCCTTTATAAACTCTTTAACCTATGATTGCACCTGCCCCAATGATGTCATTGAGTAAAAGTGCTGCTAATTCAGTTTTAATGTGCACCTAGAACGGCTGCAGATGAGACATTGCAGAGTGCATGACTCTGCGACCAACTTAACATTTTACATAGTTTAATATAGCAATTTTAATCGTGTAATTTGAACAAAGAAATCAAGTGCTATGCACAGGCTGCATTGGCCATGACTTGACTGCAAATACAAATACAAAAATAAGACGAGTAAAGAAAATGTGGTACTTAATTAAAATAATTACCCTTTATTTAAATCAGTGGTGGCGTTTCACAAAATCATAGGGTATGGCAGTGTCTTATATCGTGGGGTACAGTGTTGGTAAAAAGCAGTGAAATATATAGAAGAAAAGATTGAAAAGTTTTTTTTTTTTGTTTAAATATAATTAAACACTGCGGCGTCAGAGTTGCTATTGTGGCTTTACCAGACTACACTTAACATTTAATAAAAAATCAAGATCAAATGGAGTTGGTTTTTGACCAGCAAATAACGGAGATCTGTGTTTTGTCTGTCATAAGATGAGGCAGCGAGTGCATCACATTATGTGTTTTCATCAATCTACAGGTTATAACTTTTATTGTAGCTATAAGGGTGCTTAGTTTTTCTTGTTGTTTAATACACTTGGCCAAAATGTCATGATATAAATGATGAAGTGCTGTATTCATAGGATATTTCAAGCATAGACTACAAAAGTATATTGGTTACAACTAAATTTCAAAAGCTAAGACTTAGCTTCAGGTCTGTTTGAGTAAAGAAAACACTGTACTTATTAAAACATCAGTTATTTATTTACCTTGCATTGCGAACAAGCAGAGAGCTGTGCAGCGCTTCATTCTGAATAGAGACAGGGTGAAGTTACTACGTTTTGGTTACAGTTTGTTTCTTTTCTTTGGTTAAACAAATCCTCAAACAGACATAAGGAAGACCAATGCCACCTGGGATGTCAACCAGATACTGGCGCTGGAGTATTTACATGTCATGTTAACATAAGAGTCCTATTTATGTTGTGGTTATCACCAATATCGGTATATTGTCACACCCTTAATTAATATGATGTCGATATGTCATGTTTTGAATATCATGATTATCATCAATACCAGTATATTGCGACACCCCTAGTTTGAACATAAATATGTGTTGGCAGTGTGTACACAACCACCCTATAATAATTAAAAAAATCCACCCGGTGCTCTTTTTAAAATCGTCAATAATAATAAATACTTTCCTAGATTACTGTTCTGTAATCGTGGCAGAATGATGTAATTCTGAACAGGCCCCTCCCATGATTAATGATGGACACAACCGTCTTACCTTAGACTCATCTCTTGTTTTGTATAAATCTTTGCAAGCCTTTCCTAATAATGTGCTAGTTAGCAAGTTCTGCGGCTAAAATTTACAGTCTCTCAGAGAACGACTTGTCACCCCACAGAAGAGAGGGGGCAGGGTGAGCAGAGCTCATTAGCATTTAAAGGGGCATGCACTGAAACAGGCTCGCTGTGAACAGAGTTGATTTTGACAAGGTAAAAGACTGTTGTTTTACACTACCATTGAGGAATTACAACAAAAGTCTGTTAAAGGCTTTTCATTGAGATCCTGAAGAATCAACTTGTATCAACTTATGGAAAACAGGCATCCAATGATCCCCTTTAAATTATTTTGTTTGTTTGTTTTAATTGGTGGAGGTTGAAAAGTATATATTTACACTTTTTTCAAAATAGTAAGAGATTAATATTTTGAAGTAAATGATGGCACAAAAAAGGAAACT
The DNA here is from genome assembly GCF_022985175.1 of Labeo rohita. NCBI lineage: Eukaryota > Metazoa > Chordata > Actinopteri > Cypriniformes > Cyprinidae > Labeo > Labeo rohita. The sequence goes on from NW_026128605.1 coordinate 60,788, forward strand.
CCTGAAAACTATTTCATGTGTGCATGGCAAAGGAAAATAAATGACTTCTATGGAAAACTACAGTTATGTGAGATTAACAGATGTATAACTTTACAGTTATATCTTTGATTTTTGAGTTCAAAAGCTCCAATTTAATGTAAATTTTTCTTTAAAAACCCATGTTACAGTTGATTAGTTGAAATATTGTATTGTTCTTTAAATATTCATATGCCTCATACAAAATATATAAACAGCAAAACTGTATTTGCATGAATAAAGAAAAATGTTTTGATTGGTATAGTGAATTTATATATAAAACTAAACTTAAAAAGCAAGTAAATGAACAGCTAATGTCTTAAATGAATCTGTATTGTCACCCGAATTAAATGTTGTATATAAGCATGAATTGCATTTTGCTTTTGTTTAGATTACATTTAGGTTTTCCTGTATGATTTTAATGCATTTTGGTTACAAAATATGTTAATAAACAGACAATATAACAGACTGACTAATAAGCATTATTCAGTCACTGCCAATGTAACAAACATCACAGTCCACTTCATTGGGTTAAAACTGCCAAAAACCTGATGATACTGTCAAATCCTGTCTAAATTATGAAACACTCACCTGGCCACAGGATGAAGTAGCACTTTTAACATTGTGTTGACAATAAGTAAAGTTACACCTACATGTCAACTAACTCTCATTAGAATATTTTTTTTAGCAGACTATCTGCTAACTACACATGCATATATTTTTTTATCATAAACTTCATTTTGTAGACATTTTCTAAACCAAGCAATTGTCAGTCAAGCATGTGTTATATCAAGCATTTAGAAACATTTTGTCACAAATAGCACATTTTACCCAATGCTGTTTTTGTTTTTTTGGTAGCTGACATATGACATGGTTGCAATATTTGTAATTATTGATTCAATTAATTTAATGAGATTATGATACGAATATTTGGATTTTGTAGCAAATTAGCTCAAAATGGAAAATGTATATAAATACTTAAAATTAATTATGAATAATTGCAATTATTTATATCAGGCTGCCAGTAGTAACTGTAGCAGAATTAATTTTCCAACAACTAATCTGTTCGTCCAGCGAACATTCAGTACAATTTCATATCATCTCTATGAAATGATATTTTCTTGGCCACAGAAAATAACTTTCTTAAAGTACTATTGCATTAGAGCATGTAGCTTGAATCAGAATCGTAAAGGGACATTAATTTGCAAGGCAGAATCAGAATCAAAACTCATGTAATTTGAGTTTTAGGACTAACACATAACTAATCTAAACAAACAAACATACAATTACTCATACATGGAGGAAGGGTCAGTGAAAAGCCATTAGAGAGACAAGAAAATGTAGCTATGAAGAAAGTCAGTTAACCACCTGAGTGAAACCATCAGTGCTGTCTACAGCTTATACTAAACCTCTGTTTTGTTTAGTTAAATGTACGATACTTGCATTGCCTTGGTCACTGAACGAGCATCCGAATACAGTTTCGGGTGAAAGACTTGATGGTTTGGAGCAGTGGTGTTTTGGAATTGTGATCACGTTCTTCCAGATCTAAAGAGCAGTGTTGGGGCTAGTTACTCAAAAAAGTAATATATTACATATTACATATTACTCTCAAAAATAGTAATGCCTTACTTTACTTTATTACTCCCTGGAGAAAGTAACTAGTTATATTACTAGTTATATTACTAGTTACATTTTTTTTCTTAATTACTCTATAATTGCCTGAGATGCATCAGATGGAGGGAGAAGATACAAAGGAGGAGTGTTCTTTAGGGTCTTTATTACGCCAACAACTGGATATGTTTTTGGTCGATCGGATCACAAGTGGACAATGGAGACACAGTCGTTTACATCTGGCGTTTTAATCCATCTCTTCTGTCCACTTTCGACCACTTCTGACCACATTCCTGCATTTACATACATTACAAACTCAACTGACAGGCGTCTCTCCTGTATGACTTCATGTGATTCTCTTCAGACATTAGAACTGTACATGAATTATGAGCTTCTAGAACGTTTGACCTCCTAACTGAAGATCTTTTTTACAAATATAAACAAAAACAGTATAAATAAAAATAGTCTAAACAAAAGAATAGCTGTATTAAGTGCAAACAATAGTGCAGCCATAATCAAAGTAGGCTAGGCTACTCTCTCAATGTTCAAAGTGCAAATAGAGACCAATTTTTTAAGCCTGATACAGAGCTATAGACAACTACACAACCTATTATAGGATACATACAAATAACAACATATATATGTTATGTAGCCTAATTTGCGCGCACTGTGGAACCGCTCTCTAAAAGCGCGTATTAAAATTGCTTTTGAAGGCGTGTGCGCGTTTAACTTTCGGTTTTGTTTTAAGGATCGTGCGAATTCTCAGCGGCGCTGCGCGTGCTTTCTACAATACGAGACATTAATTTAACAAACGAATTTGAAAGTGAGGGGGACACAAACGGGATTTTGAAAAGTGGATGTGGTCAAAAGTGGACAAGCTGAAAACGTTTTACACCCCTATTTACACCTGTACTTAGCATTGTCCACTTGTGATCAGATCGACGCATCAGAAAACGCATGTTAATACCAGGTGAAACAGGGCCTCTAATTCTTGCACAGTACCTCTCTCTGGTCAGTGTCAGTAATCTCAAATCCAAATCAAAAAAAAAAAAAAAAAGCAGGTGTTCTCAAGTCCAAACTTATTTAATATAATCGCAACATTTTGCCGTCATATAATCGCACAGGCTGACATTGCGATCGCGATACGATTAATTGTGCAGCGCTACTGGGAACCTTCCTCTGAAAAAGAGCTTGCCGTTGTTGACGCTTCCATTTTTCCCCATCTGTCTTTGCGGGTGCCGCTCTGCTGCCGGCTGCCGGGTGTCGACCATTCGGTGATGGTAAATGATACCTCGTGCCAAACCCAGACCAATCACTGTTCCATTCACGCCCCCACCCCTTCCCTTCTGTTCTCTGTGTTGTGTGCCTTGTGTGTGATGAAGGTGCTACTGGCAAATGTAACGCAAGTAACTAGCTCGGGAAAACTGTAATAATATTACCATTTTCAGACGAGTAATGCCTTACACTACTAGTTACTGAAAAAAGTAATATTATTACAGTAACGCGTTACTTTGTAACGCGTTACACCCAACACTGCTAAAGAGTGATGAACTCCAAAGATGTTCTGACTCGATGGTGACTGGGAGAAGAAGAACCAAAAGCTAAGAGACCCAGCTGAAATCCTATGATCTTTTGGGAATGGAGAGACAAGGCTGCGAGGCCTGGCACAAACTTAGAGAAGTCCCGAAGATTTCTAGCTCATCCTCCCCATCTTCTTAGGATCTAGAAGAACCGCAGACTGACTGAGAGAAGATACTAAGAAGCACCGGCGGGGGTCACTGGTGTGATGCCTTTAAGGCCGCTGGGGGTCACACCTTCAGGGTGTCAAAGAGCCAGTGGGAACGTTTATGACTCTTTGTCTCAAAGCATGGCATTTTGCATATGTAATTAGATTGGTTGTTGATGCAAAACTACTAAGGATTCTTAACCCTTGTGCATCAATAAAAAAGTGGACATAAATGTCCATGTCAAAAAACTGTCATAAAAGTTTGAAGCTTAAGTTTGGTCTCATTTTAAAGTAGACCCGTTGCAGATTACTGATGAAGCAGAATAAGTTTAAAAAGTAAAATAAAAAAAAGTTATAGAGGTTGAAGTTTATGAAACTGTTTTTATATAAAGCATATTTTATATAAAATATATATTTTATGACCTGCTAGAAAATCAAAGCCATGAATCTAAACAAGTTGCGGTCCAAATTTGATGCCAGCAAAACTCTGCTGGTGCACACAGTGGTTGGATTTGTGATTTGCAGTAGAGTTTTTCTCTCTCAAATATTCTGCACACATGCACACACACACACACAATTTATTTATTTTTTTTATTACACACGTACAAACCACACTCTGACATCCATACTAACACACACCAATTATAGCTGCATTATTTATCCAATTGGCTCTATAATTTGCAGAAGCAGGAAATAGGAATAAAGCGAGTATTTGCTTTATTGGCCAAACCTAAAAAAATGGTAAATCTGGTTAAAAAAAAAAAAAACGTGTAAAAAAAAAAAATAATAATTTTGAAGCCTTGCCAACGGAATGAAAGTCTATTAACAAAAATTGCACTATTTTACAGTTGAATGGCACTGTGATTAAAAATAGCAGTTTAAATGGGTTTCAGTGGGGACATTTTTGTCCAAATGGTGCTGAGTGTTACACTTTTTTGTACCTACTGTAGTGCAAAATAGATTTATTCAGATAAATCCAGGAAATGGAGGTGAAATAGTAAAATTCCAATAAAAATACACACCTGTGCCAAAATGTATGCAGCTGGCAACAACACAGGTGAAATGATTACAAAAATGTCCACAACAACAACAGCGTTTATTTATAGAGCACATTTAAACACAACCAAGGTTGACCAAAGTGCTTCACAAAGAATAAAAAAAGGGGAAAAAAAGGGGAAAAAAAGGAAAACCAGATAATCAATGGACAAATAAAATCAATGGAATACCACAGGAAGTGTTATAAGCCAGGGTAAATAAATATGTCTTAAGATATGATTTAAAAATACTAACAGCGGGGGCATGTCTGATAAAAGGAGGAAGGCTATTCCAAAGTTTCGGTCCTGCACTAGCGAAAGCATGATCACCACGATTTTTAAGTTTAACTCTCAGAACTATGAGCAGGCCAAAGTCACAAGATCTCATGGTTCTAGACGGGGTATATGGAAGCAGTAAGTCGGTTAAGTATTGAGGCGCCAGGTTAATGAGAGCTTTGTAAACAAATAATAATATTTTAAAATCAATTCTATAATTAACAGGGAGCCAGTGTAGGGACATTAAAATAGGAGTAATATGGAATGAACCTTGCGGAACACCACACTCAAGAGGAATGTCAGAGGAACAATAATGTCCTAAATGAACAGAAAAACACCTATGTGACAAATAAGAGTGAAACCATTGTAAAACCATGCCACGAAGTCTAACACAAGACTCCAGGTGTGACAGAAGAATGTTGTGGTCTACTAAGTCAACTGTGGCACTTAGGTCTAAGTGCACAAGAGCCACATGTTTTCCTGAATCTGTCTCAAGAAATATGTCATTTAAGACTCTTAACAGGGCTGATTCAGTGCTATGTAAAGCTTTAAAACCTGATTGAAATACTTAATTAATAGAGTTATCTGACAAGAAGGACTGTAGTTGAGTTGACTGTAGGGGGAGATTCTCTCTACATTCTTGTAGGTCGTAAAGTTTATCTGGTCTGGCTGAAGTGTCCTGGTTGCCATTATATATGCCATTATACCAGGGGCCTGGTGGGGTGTAACTCCTTATGTACCATTTTCTGTATTTTTCTTCTGCTTCTTGTGAGTTAAAATTCATGTGTAATAGTTACAGTGCATCCAGAAAGTATTTACAGCGCTTCACTTTTTCCATATTTTGTTGTTAGAACCTTATTTCAAAATTGATTCAATTCATTATTTTCCAATAGGGTAGAGTGGGGTAAAACGCCTCCCTACCGTTTTTTCTCAAAATAACCACAAGAGAAATCAAGATAATTTTTTATTGTAAATATGGACTACGTTGACAAGAGTGATGTAGAAGTTTTGACCATGAAGCTTACACTGGTGATTTACCGGAGATAAAAACAAATTTCACAGTAAATTATCTAATTTTCAGTTTTAAAGCTGCTTGTTTTGTAGAACATCACAGCTATATATTTGAACTTACTTATTGGAGTGTTTTTGAGGCTGCAGCTACTGATCTGGATGAGCTCAATGACACTATGACATCCTACATCAGTTTCTGTGAGGACATGTGTGTACCCACCAGGACTTATTTGACATTTAACAACGACAAACCTTGGTTCAGTGCAAAACTCAAACAGCTTTGCCAGGCCAAAGAAGACGCCTACAGGAGTGGGGGCAAAGCCTTGTACAAACAGGCCAAATACACACTGAATAGGGAGATAAGAGTAGCAAGGTTAAACTACTTGGGAAAGCTAAAAAAGCTTTCAAGAAATGACTCGAAATCATGGTGGAACAGCCTGAAAGTCATCACCAGCTACAAGAGCCCATCCCCAGCACCGAGGCCAATCAACAACTGGCTGATGACCTGAATGAGTTTTACTGCAGGTTTGAAAAACAAAAGACTGGTCTGACACCCTGCATCCACCCCGACTGTCCCACAACACAGCCATCAACACCCTGCCCCTCCATCCCCCCTACTGTTTCTCAACCTGCCCTTAAGATCTGTAAAGGTGATGTTTGCAAAGTCTTCAGGAAGCAGAAGATAAGGAAGAAGAAGATAAGTCTCTCCAGCCTGCCTTAAAGCCTGTGCTGTCCAGCTATCATCCATCTTCACACTGATCTTCAACAGATCCCTGGAGCTGTGTATAGTCCCATCCTGCTTCAAATGTTCCACCATCATCCCTGTACCCAAGAAACCAAAAATCACAGGAATTAATGACTACAGACCTGTTGCTTTAACATCTGTGGTCATGAAGTCATTCGAGAGACTGGTGTTGGCCTACTTGAAGGACATTACTGGACCCTTGCTGGACCCCCTGCAGTTTGCTTACCGAGCAAACAGGTCTGTGGATGATGCAGTCAATATGGGATTGCACTACATCCTTCAACATCTGGACAAACCAGGGACCTATGCAAGGATCTTGTTTGTGGACTTCAGCTCTGCTTTCAACACCATCATTCCAGATATCCTTCAGAATAAACTGTCACAGCTCTCTGTACCCACCTCCATCTGTCAGTGGATCACCAGCTTCCTGACAGACAGGCAGCAGCTAGTGAGGCTGGGAAAACTCCGCACCATCAGCACTGGAGCTCCCCAGAGCTGTGTTCTCTCCCCACTGCTCTTCTCTCTCTACACAAATGACTGCACCTCTAAAGACCCCTCTGTCAAACTTCTGAAGTTTGCAGATGACACTACATTTATCGGTCTCATCCGAGATGGCGACGAATCTGCTTACAGACAGGAGGTTGAGCAGCTGTCTCTCTGGTGCAGTCACAACAACCTGGAGCTCAACACGCTCAAAACTGTAGAGATGACAGTGGACTTCCGGAGAAACCCCCCTGCACTCGCCCCTCTCACCATCATGAACAGCACTGTGGCTGCAGTGGACTCATTCAGGTTCCTAGGAACTGACATCTCCCATGACCTAAAGTGGGACATTCACATTGACTCACAGGCACTGATGACACAGTTTTACTCTGCTGTTATCGAGTCAGTTCTGTGCTCTTCTATAACTGTCTGGTTTGGGGCAGCCAGCAAATCAGATATAAGAAGACTGCAACGAACTGTTAGGACAGCAGAAAAGATCATTGGTGTGCACCCACCCAACCTTCAGGATTTACACATCTCCAAAGTGAAGAAACGAGCAGGAAACATCATCCAAGACCCTTCTCACCCCAGACACATCCTGTCTGCACTTCTCCCCTCAGGCAGACGCTACAGATCTCACAGCACTAGAACATCTAGGCATAAAAAACGCTTTTTCCCAAATGCCATCTCCAGCTTACATAGATAAAACATGAATCATTACCTGGGTTCTACAATTAATTTCTGTATTTCTTTCTCCATTTCTATTATTGTCTCTCTCTGTAGTATTATTATGTAAATACACAGGCACATCTCTTATTTATACAGCTGTATATAGAGTAAATAATGCACAAATCAGTACATAAATCTCCTGTTCCAGATTCATACACATTACTATTTATTTTAGTTTGTGTGTTAATGTCCTTAGTTTTTTTTTTTTTTTTTTTTTTTACATCAAATGAAATTTAACTAGTTGGTTATATTTCCTAAGATCAATCAAAAAACGGGTTTGCAAAAAAAAAGTTTTTTAAAGTATGTTCATTTATGCACTCAATACTTGGTATTAGCTGGCCAATAAAGCACAGTAATATCATGGTCAGCAAACCACTTGCAAGTGGTTTTGGCATTGTGGGCATGTCTCGAGGTAACCAGGCACCGCTCATCACCTGGCCAATACCATTGCTACAGCGAAGCATGGTGGTGGCAGCATCATGCTGTAGGGATGTTTTTCAGTAGCAGGAACTGGGAGACTAGTCAGGATCGAGGGAAGACGAAAGCAGCAATGTACAGAGACATCCTTGATAAAAACCTGCTCCAGAGCACTCTGGACCTCAGACTGGGGCGACCGTTCATCTTTCAACGGGACAATGACCCTAAGTACACAGCCAAGATAACAAAGGAGTGGCTACGGGACAACTCTGTGAATGTCTTTGAGTGGCCCAGCCAGAGCCCAGACTTGAAGACACGGAGGAGAATGAGCTTGTGGTGATCACAGGTGGGTCTCTCACGCTCGTCGGCTCATTTTGAAGGTGTGGAACAAACAGTTATGGAAAATTAAATGTTAATGTTGGTTCCCGTTAACGTTAGGGAAACATTCTTTATAGGTTATATTTTTGTAATCATAAAGTAACATTCCCAGAAGATTTCATGGTGGTTATTATTAAATAACCTAAAATAACTTAAAGAAAACATTACCTAATGGATATTTTTAAAATATCCTAAAACTAACTTGCAGAGAAAGTTCCCTAATGGTTAGTTTTAGGTTAAATAACTGGATAATAACTTACAGAGAAAATTTCCTAATGGTTATTTTTTTTAAATTTTTTATGTACATAATTTAATGGGAACATTATTGGCAAAACATTAACAGAACATGTTTGTTAGCCAGGAAGATGCATTCATATTTACAGTTGTTTGGCAATTTTTTGCGGGCAAAATCCAGCCAATTCAATAGGCATTAACCAGCAAAGGACCAGTTTAAACCAGCATCAAAACCTACCAGCATATTCTTTTTTTTTTTTGTTTTTTCCAATAGGGCACGTTGTTATTTCTCATGAGAAAATTCGCCAGAGAATTAAGTCAGCCAGAGAGTAAACAAAACAGTGTTCTCTGATGACTAATCTGAACACCTCTGATTGGTCATTGCATTCATATGCTCAATTTATGAAACGTGTCTGCTTAGTTACAATGCGCAGCGCTGTAGTAACGCGCCTGTCTTTGGCTCAGCGCCAGCCAGCGAACGCAGATTTGAATTCTGCAGCTGAGCTGATGTGCCGCACGCACTGAACGATCCAAGAAAGCCTGTGTGATTGTATCAAATATAAAAATATTATTCGGCTGTTTTTTTGTCTTTTGGAAGATGCATTCAAAGTCCACTTGGCACGTCCCCCCTCACTTTCAATGGTCATGACGCCTGAGCAGCACGTAACCAAAGAGAGTCAGTGTAGCTCTCAGCGCAAGAAAATAATTACTACACGATTGCTCTGACAACCAGCAGGTGTTAGTTAGTCAGGCTTTTTTCGGGTTATTTTGAATTTCCGGGTACAGCCCCAGTCGGAGACAGAACACCAAAAACCACAGCTCTCCACAGAAAACAGAAAAAAGTGCTCTGCTCTACTCTCTCTCTCTCTCTCTCTCTCTCTCTCTCTCTCTCTCTCTCTCTCTCTCTCTCTATACTGTGGAAGTCAATTAGCCTTTTTCACAAAAATCGGAAGTGACGTCAGCGCAGGGTAAAGTCAGTTCCGCTACAGGTCTGTGCCTATTATATTAATATGCCCTTGTCTCAAATAATGCCTTTTACCTTTTCTTTTTTGTCTGCTTTCCAAGTTGTTATATAATCAACAAAGAAACAACATTTTACTTGTTTGTAATTTATATGGGCACTCAGACCGGTACTCGTATAGTTTCTGTTCTCCATCTCCGGTATATTTAAGCGTATTTTCTCAATTTACTCAGTCATTTCCCTCGAATCACTACATCATGGTAAATTATGACAGCGTTTATATCCAAATGCACATTTCCCCAAGAATAAATGAAACAATTCTGAGTCCGGATGATTCATAAACTCAATACAACAACGTAATCCAGATCCAAAAGGAATAAAGCCATTAATCGGAGTCATGTCTTATTTAGTATTATATTATTTTCTTATGTATACCCCTGGGCACATCATGCAACGTACATTTACACCCTAAAGTTAATAATGCAAAGGAGAGCAAGTAGAAAATACAATATTACTTTCATAATAATAATAATAACAATATTAATCGCGAAAAAAAAAATGATGTGAAGAGTCATAATGCACAGCCAGCACCAAATAGACAGTACGGCAAAACTTAAAACTGTACTGTATTATAAGTGCTAACATTCATAATTAAATAAACATAGTATTTGTGATGACCAGACGCTGACACAAAGTTTTTGAATAAATGTTTGCTATTTTTAGAGTAAAACACCGGTATATATCATAGTATCATAGTATCTATTTTGTAAAAATAGACTTTGATTCCCGAACTTACTCTTGTTCAGTACGGCCGCTGCTGTCACCGGAAAAACGTTTACCCTGCAAGCGCCAATCCGGAAGCCAGAAACACGGAAGTGTGAAAAAGGCTAATAGCCACCAACAAATGTTTGGTTATCCACAATCTTCAACAGACTTCTTGTGTTCAACAGAAGAAAGAAATTCATACAAATTTGGAACAGGTGAGTAAATGCTGAGAGCATTTTAATTTATGGGTGAACTATGCCTTTATGAAAAGCAAAATTACAGCCTAAAAGATTGTCATCTAGTGTGGTGTAGTGCCATGTAGTGTTTACACTTAAAAATACATAAGAGAGTATTTTAGGTGTTTTCACTTATTCTATAAGCGGACAGCAATTGTCTCTCAGGGGGATGTAAGTTATTTAAATCATTTACAGGACATAGTCGGTGAATTTATTCCTGTCTGAATACAGACTGTCTGTTCTCTCTCCACCTGCATAAAACCTGGCCGAATTACCGAACGATGTAAGGTCGCTGTAATTTGCATGGAAAAAACAACAACAACAACAACAAAACAATAGGCCTACTTCATAACTGTTCCACCAGAGTGGGAGCAGAAAGAGAAAAAAAACATGTACACATTCAAAATGGGTCTTTATTATGGCAGCAGCAGGTATGCAACACAATTTTAAAATGTAAACTTTACAATTTTAAAATGTAAAACTATAGCGCGTCTATACCTATTTTTGAACGGGAGATTTAAATAATCAAATAATAAATAGGATTATATATTATAAAATATGCTTGGAATATTAAGAACGAATGTAACATAAGTACACTGCTCAAAAAAATAAAGGGAACACTTAAACAACACAATGTAACTCCAAGACAATCACACTTCTGTGAAATCAAAGTGCCCACTTAGGAAGCAACACTGATTGACAATCAATTTCACATGCTGTTGTGCAAATGGAATAGACAACGGGTGGAAATTATAAGCAATTAGCAAGACACCCCCAATAAAGGAGTGGTTCTGCAGGTGGTGACCTCAGACCACTTCTCATTTCCTCTGCTTTCTGGCTGATGTTTTGGTCACTTTTGAATGCTGGTGGTGCTTTCACTCTAGTGGTATCATCAGACGGAGTCTACAACCCACACAAGTGGCTCAAGTAGTGCAGCGCATCCAGGATGGCACATCAATGCGAGCTGTGGCAAGAAGGTTTGCTGTGTCTGTCAGCGTAGTGTCCAGAGCATGGAGGCGCTACCAGGAGACAGGCCAGTACATCAGGAGACGTGGAGGAGGCCGTAGGAGGGCAACAACCCAGCAGCAGGACTGCTACCTCCGCCTTTGTGCAAGGAAGAACAGGAGGAGCACTGTCAGAGCCCTGCAAAATGACCTTCAGCAGGCCACAAATGTGCATGTGTCTGCTCAAACGGTCAGAAACAGAGTCAATGAGGGTGGTATGAGGGCCCGACGTCCACACGTGGGGGTTGTGCTTACAGCCCAACACCGTGCAGGACGTTTGGCATTTGCCAGAGAACACCAAGATTGGCTGTGCTCTTCACAGATGAAAGCAGGTTCACACTGAGCATGTGACAGACGTGACAGAGTCTGGAGATGCCGTGGAGAATGTTCTGCTGCCTGCAACATCCTCCAGCATGACCGGTTTGGCAGTGGGTCAGTAATGGTGTGGGGTGGCATTTCTTTGGAGGGCCGCACAACCCTCCATGTGCTCGCCAGAGGTAGCCTGACTGCCATTAGGTACCGAGATGAGATCCTCAGACCCCTTGTGAGACCATATGCCGGTGCGGTTGGCCCTGGGTTCCTCCTAATGCAAGACAATGCTAGACCTCATGTGGCTGGAGTGTGTCAGCAGTTCCTGCAAGACGAAGGCATTGATGCTATGGACTGGCCCGCCTGTTCCCCAGACCTGAATCCAATTGAGCACATCTGGGACATCATGTCTCGCTCCATCCACCAACGCCACGTTGCACCACAGGCTGTCCAGGAGTTGGCGGATGCTTTAGTCCAGGTCTGGGAGGAGATCCCTCAGGAGACCATCCGCCACGGCGTTGTAGGGAGGTCATGCAGGCACTTTGAGGCCACACACACTACTGAGCCTCATTTTGACTTGTTTTAAGGACATTACATCAAAGTTGGATCAGCCTGTAGTATGTTTTTCCACTTCAATTTTGAGTGTGACTCCAAATTCAGACCTCCATGGGTTAATAAATTTGATTTTTCATTGATAATTTTTGTGTGATTTTGCTGTCAGCACGTTCAACTATGTGAAGAACAAAGTATTTAATAAGAATATTTCATTCATTCAGATCTAGGGTGTGATATTTTAGTGTTCCCTTTATTGTTTTTGAGCAGTGCATTTTCAAATGCATGTTACACTATAAAAAGAATACGTTTGTAAATAAAATTCATTTTATTTATAGCAGACAATCATGTGATTTTTTTTTTATTTTATTTATTTATTTATTTATTTATTTTTTTCAAGGCCAAAAAAAAAAAAAAAAAAAAAAAAAAAAAAACAGGATAAAACTACATGTTAAAAGCAGAAAACAGAAAACAACAAATGAGTTTTGAGACAGGATTTAAACTCAGATGAAGTGGAAACTATTCTTTGGGAGGTTATTCCACAGAGTAGGGCCAGTACTTCTGTTCTTATTCTTTAATAATTAAAATAATTAAATAATTAAAAATAATAATAAAAAAAAAAGTCAGTGAATCAATTTGTGTTTACTGTGAGATTTACTGTGTAATGGGTATTTAAAGAAAAAAAAAAAGAAAAAAAAAACAGGCATAAATATGGTTAAATAATGGCTTCTGGACTTTTAGCCACATGTGGGCCATGTAAGGGCCATCAGCCCATTACAGAACTCAGCCAATACAAGAATACCATATAAGGTCCATATATCAGCCACATTTGTTTTCATGATTTGGCTCATTTTGGGTTTGGTTATGGTATTATTTTGGTTCAGTTCTGGCTAAAAAGATGTGGACCAGTTTTGGGCCGGTGAACAAATACTAATCTTAGCTGCTGATATTAGCTGCTGATATTAGCCAGATCATGGGCCAAAGGAGATTTGCTGAACACAGAAGTTGGCTCCTGCACCACAGAAGTTGGCTCCTTTACCACATAAATTGGCTTCTGCACCATAGACGTTGGCTCCTGCTCCTGCACCACAGAGGTTGGGTCCTGTACCACAGAAATTGGCTCCTGCACCACAGAAGTTGTCTCCTTTACCACATAAATTGGCTATATACTACACCAACAAAGTTGTCTCCTGCACCACAGATGTTGGGTCCTCTACCATGGAAATTGGCTTCTGCACCACAGAAGCCGGCTCTTGCACAACAGAAATTGGCTCCTGCACTGCAAAAGTTGGATCCTTGGTTTTCATGATTTGGCTCATTTTGGGTTGAGTTATGGTATTATTTTGGTTCAGTTCTGGCTAAAAAGATGTGGACCAGTTTTGGGCTGGTGAGCAAATACTAATCTGGACCACACATTAGCTGCTGATATTAGCCAGATCATGGGCCGAAGGAGATTTGCTGAACACAGAGGTTGGTTATGTGGTCCTGCACCACATAAATTGGCTCCTGCACCACAGATGTTGGCTCCTGCTCCTGCACCACAGATGTTGGGTCCTGTACCACAGAAATTGGCTCCTGCACTGCAGAAGTTGTCTCCTTTACCACAGAAATTGGCTATATACTGCACCAACAAAGTTGTCTCCTGCACCACAGATGTTGGGTCCTCTACCACAGAAATTGGCTCCTGCACCACAGAAGCTGGCTCTTGCACAACAGAAATTGGCTCCTGTACCACAGAAGTTGGCTCCTGCACTGCAAAAGTTGGATCCAACACCACAGAAGTTGGCTTTTGTACCACATAAATTGGCTCCTTTATCACAGAAATTGGCTCCTGCACCACAGATGTTGGCTCCTGTACCACAGAAATTGGCTCCTGCACCACAGAAATTGGCTCCTGCACCACAGAAGCTGGCTCTTGCACAACAGAAATTGGCTCCTGCGGTGCAAAAGTTGGATCCTGCACCACAGAAGTTGGCTTTTGTACCACAGAAATTGGCTCCTTTATCACAGAGGTTGGCTCCTGCACTACAGGTGTTGGGTCCTGTACCACAGAAATTGGTTCTTGCACCACAGAAATTGGCTCCTGCACCACAGAGATTGGTTCTTGTTTTCATGATTTGGCTCATTTTGGGTTGAGTTATGGTATTATTTTTGTTCAGTTCTGGCTAAAAAGATGTGGACTAGTTTTGGGCCAACGAACAAATACTAATCTGGGCCACACATTAGCAGCTGATATGAGCCAGATCTGGGTCAAAGGCAATTTGCTGACTGAGTATAAAAGTTCTACTGCCCTTGCCTTCAAGCGGGTTCCGGGAATCTGAAGGACATTGTTTCCTGATCCTTGCATGGGGTATAAGGGTGGAGTAAGTTCGTCAGATAGGGTGGTGCTAGATTGTTTAAGAATTAATAAACAAGTAATATGATTTTATATTCAGTTTTATGATGAACAGGCAACCAATGTAGCGATCTCAGAAGAGGTGTAACATGTTTACGTTCTTTTAGAAATATCAGCAGCCAGGATGTAATGAAGGCATGGGTGGCAACCTCTATAGAAGCTTCAGAAAGAAAGGATTTAATTTTAGAGAGTGAGTGAAGATAAACAAAAAAAAAAAAAAAAACTAGAGCTCACAACACAACTAATTTGTTTGTCAAATTTCAAGCTGTTATTAGTTTCCACACCCAGATTCCACAACTGGGAAGAGATACGAAATTTTAAGTACTTGAGATTAAGTTTATTTTGTGTTCTAGCTTCAGAGGGGCCAAAAACAATAACTTCAGATTTATCTGAGTTCAGAAAAAGGAAACTTTTAGAGAGTCATGATTTGACATAATCCAGGCATGCTAATAAACTATTAAGAGTACACTTTTTCGTGGTAACAGGCAGATAGATTTGCATATCGTCAGCATAGCAATGGAAAGATACGCCATGATTCCTAAAAAATGGATCCCAAAGGGAAGTAGATAAAAAGAGAAGAGAGTACGTGCTAAAACAGGTTAGACTGCCTAAAGAAGAAGCAAATTTTCCTATTTTAGCTGAGAATGTTCGGTTTGTTAGGAAAGATTTAAACCAATTTAGAACCATCCCTCCCAGACCCACACAAGACTCCAAATGAGAGATGAGAGTTTCATGATTAACAGTCAAAGGCTGAGGGCAGGTCCAGAATCAAAAGAGTCAGTAGCCATTAAAATATCATTAAAGGGGTCATCGGATGCTAAGTTCACTTTTTTCATGTTGTTTGAACATTAATGTGTGTTGGCAGTGTATGTACAAATCTACCCTGTAATGATAAAAATCCATGCAGTGGTTTTTAATTAATCTGTAAAAATAATATCCCCTTTTTCAAATCGAGCCGTTCTCAGATGCCTGTCTGTGTGCCGTCACACCGACAGAGACCGCTCCCACCATAGTTAATTGACATGAGCTCTTACCTCAGACCAGCTGTCACAGTCCAGTAACTTTCCTTGTTTCGATGCCGAAGCAGGGATGTAAGTTAGACAAGAATATCAGTGATTGAGGTGTTGTGTTGCTAGATGTAATAATGAACATAGTGGTTGTCATTTACTCCCAACATCTGAGCCACTGAAGATGCAGTAGATTACATTTGTTTGTGAATGGAATGCGCTTCCCGATCTACATATTTCCATCTATGTTCGCACAAATCATTCATGATCCACCTTCACTTACAGAAGAGGTGCGTATAAACGTTTTTTTTTTTATGAATCTTTGCGATCACCTTTCCTTATAACGTGGTAGTTAGGAAGCTTAGCGGCTAAACGCGGCTAAAGTAAACAAGATCGTCATTCCACAGAGAGAAGAGAGGGGTGGGGTGAGCAGAGTTCATTTGCATTTAAAGGAACAACCCCTTAGAATGAGATGATTTTTGCAGAGCTTGCAGAGTTTGGTGGGTATGTCGAAAAAAATGTCAGCCCAATCAGCAGCAACATGTATATAAACCATGCGGTATTGAATAGACAGCTCGCACAATGGGTCCAAGTAAAGTTGTTTAAAAATGTGTCCACAGCAGCTCGGTGTACGCTGCGATTGAAGATATTAGAAGACATATGTTGTAAGAGTTTTATGATAACAATATAGCGTGATTATGTAGTTTGATTACACTGATATAAAAATAATAATAATAATAATAATTAAATGGGGTGCGGGGGTTTAGTCAGTAGTATGTGAGGCTAAATAGATTAAATAGATACTGTTTTCAATCTGAATTTGGTAAGATGTGTGCTTCCATTTGTTTCAACAACTGAAGCCTGCAGGATAAAAGTTGGCTCCTGCACCACAGAAATTGGCTCCTTTACCACAGAAATGGGCTCTTGTACCATGGAAGTTGGCTCGTGCATCACAGAAGTTGGCTCTTGCACCACAGAAGTTGGCTCTTGTACCACAGAAGTTGACTTCTGCACCACGGAAATTGGCTCCTGTATCACAGAACTTGGCTCCTGCAGAAAAAAAGTTGGGTCCTGCACTGTGGTGCTCCTACACCACAGATGTTGGCTCCTGTCCCACAGAAGTTGGCTCTTGCACCACAGAAATTGGTTTCTGTACCACAGAAGTTGACTCTTTGACCACAGAGGTTGGCTCCTCCCACACGGAAATAACCTATATAAACATATATGTTTTAATATAGGTTTTGATATAGGTTTTTAATATGTGTGACATATATAAAATTGGCCGTTTTCCTATATTATATGTACATATATGTATAATATAGGAAAACGGCCAATTTTATATATGTCACATATATTAAAAACCTATATCAAAACCTATATTAAAACATATATGTTTATATAGGTTATTTCCGTGTGGGAATCCCTGGGAACAATACAAACGCCAGGTTATTAAAGCAGCAAGCTTATAATTGTTGGCTTATCAATCTTAGATTCACCAACTTAGAGGTTCTCAGCTTACCTCATGGACTTGTAGCACAATGATTTTGACAATGACTTCACCTGTGCCCTGATTCTTATTAGAAACTGAGAGGAGGAAAAGGTTAAAACAACTGATAATACAATTATCACCAAAAAAAAAAAAAACAGTAACAACAACGAAAAGTCTGCGTCTAAAATAAATACATCGTTACCTAGCTTAGCCACTATAGCTGCTGATCGACACCACAAATTAGATTAAACTAGTTAAAATAATTTGATATTGTTTGAATCCCTTGTTTTGCCTGCATGTTGGAGCAGGGAACCAGGCATCAACGATACAATGGACATCACTGATGCTTACTTCAGGCAGATGTTCAAAACATCTAGTCAATACTGACATTTGATGCTGTGCTTGTGCACAGAGTCCATTTCATATTAGATACTCAAGTATAATATACCTGCTAGAAGGCAAAAGTCAAGTTTTTTTTTTTTCTTTTTATGAAAAAGGAACTGACAAAGAACTGCATACGTGAGTTTTCCATGCATTCATTGTATTTCAATTTGAATTTAAGGAGGAAACAATGACTCATATTTCTTTGTCAGAATGATGAACTGATAATATTTCTATAAACATCTCAACACGCACATATACATAAATAGAATAGCAGTCTGTTGAGTCGAGTGAGGATCACTGTGTATCAGCTCACATCAGGTAAAAAATTTTTAATGCTTAACAGACTGCAGCATGTGTTGATGTGTGATTATAGACTATGAATCGTGTGTAGTTATAGTTGAGCAATTTGGGCTCTTACTTTAAGTCCTTTGACACATTTAAGGATATATAAATCTTTATGAATTACTCCAGATTATTTGCAAATGTACACCAATTTTCATGTGTGATGTTTTTGTGAATCTGTTTGTGATTATAAAACTATTATTCTATTATTATAAGACTGTTCAGTGTTGGGGAAAGTTACTTTTCAGAGCAATGCATTATTCCATAAAAAAAGTAACTAATTCTGTTACTTAATTAGTTTTTATGGAGAGTAATGTGTTACTTTTGCATTACTTTTATCACCTTGGCTGAGCTTGCTTGTTTTTTTTATAACAAACAACAACAACAACAACAACAACAAAACATACTTTTTAGCAGCTATAAAGGCTTTTTCACACTTAAGACTAAGAATGAAGTGAATAAATGGGAAAATGTGCATAACTTATTTAAAAAAATAGATAAAAAAGTAAATTAGATTTTTTTTTTCTTTTTAATGTTGTAATGTGTTACTTTGAAAAAAATAATCTGATTATGTAAACTGATTTACTTGTAATGCGTTACTCCTGACACTGGTAATATCTACAAGCGAATCCTTTCATTCTTTAATTATGACAATAAATGATCCATCCTCTCTTCATTTATAACTAATTTTTAACATTTAATTTTATAAAAACAGTGTAAAAGTGTGCCAAAAATTTAAAAAAACTGAAAGCAACAGCAAAGTTAATTAACCCCACCCTCCTGGAATGACTTTTAGATGAAGATAAATAACAGTGGACTGTCAAAACAATGGCTTCCTTTCAGACAGGTGAGTATGTATGTATTAATAGATTAGCATTAAAAGGTTGATTTACACTGATTCAAAAACATTTATAACAAAAACTGTGATGAATGAAGGATTCATTTCTTCATATTTAATGACAGATTTTATAAGAGTGCTGATCTCTGTTATGATGTGTAAGTATAAACTGTGAGTTTTGCTTGTTGCTTTTTTTGTGTGTGTTTGTTTTTTAAACATGCACTACTTCATGTGTCTTGATCAGTTTCACAAACATTTGTACTGTATGTTGATCTTATTTAATTGTGCTATTTGAGATGCATTTTTGATTAACAGTAACTTCACTGACTTTTTGTTCTAGTCATCTCTTTTTCATCTTCCTCCACTAGTGAACAGACAGCAGTTAATTCATTCAGTGACTGCTAGAATCCTGTTCTTAAATGCAGTAGAAATGCCATTTGTTTTGTCAGTTTTAATAAATTCAGTCTTTTAAAATATTTTTAAACTTCCCATTTAAGTAAAAGCATGACACTGCATTTTAATTGTTGTATTTGGTCAGTTGTCTGCTATTACACACTGCATCCTTTGCAATGTGAATTTGTATTCATTAACTTTTTTTTCTTCATTTCTTCAGATGTCTTGGCCTGTGTAACTATCAGTGAGTCAGTTGGTAATGTATTGTGCTGTGGTGTTTTAACTGTACATGATCAGATCTGTAGATTGGTACATTGAGCTTCTGTTCATTTGGAGCCTTATTAGTATTTTAATCTGGGGGAATTCATTTTCTGAATGAGACTGTATGAGAACGGCTGCTAGTAATGTTCATTTGTACTCTATAGCACAAGTTATTTGTCTAATGCTAAAAAAATAAATATTTTAATTACAGCGTATACCTCTGCTGACCCCTGCTACAACTACAAAGTGCTGGACAATCCATGGAGATCCACTAATTATGGTTCAGGCAGTAATTGTGACTGGTCAGTCAGCTGGAGTGGCTGGTATCGTCTCTTCATTAACAATGTGAGCGCTCAGATCCCAGACACGTGTGTTGCAAATGGTCGTTGTGGCACTGATATCACACTGTGGATTCGTGATGGACACCCAACAGTACAGGATGGAGTCGTCACTCGAGATTTCTGTGGTCATGCTGGCAGTTACTGCTGCTATTACGGGTCTTACCCCATTAAAGTCAAAGCCTGTCCAGACAATTATTATGTCTAATTCAGCATACTGTGCAGGTGATTATGTTCACTGTCTTTCTACACATTCATGATATTTGTGTCTCTTTTCATTAATCACTGTTCATCCAAACTTTCAGTTGTTCGCAGCATTAACACCAGCTCTACAGCCGTCACACCAGCGACCATCTCAACTGGTAATGTAACACACTGTGTCTCTATTGACTTATTTTCTGGCCTGATTTATGTGCAGATCTGTACTATAGAACAGATGTGTGAGGAAATGTGCTTGTCTAGTCAAGTCACGCTTTATACAATAGAGATGCAGCTTAGACAATAGTGACATTAATTCAGATCTGTTCAGATTCAATTTTATATATATTATGTATATAAGAACATATACATCCCCTTGATTCTTAATACTGTGTTTTACCTGAATGATCCACAGTTGTGTTTGTTTGTTTAGTGATAGTTGTTCATGTGTCCCTTGTTTGTCCTGAACAGTTAAACTGTCTGCTGTTCTTCAGAAAAATCCTTCAGGTCCCACAAATTCTTTGGTTTTTCTGCATTTTTGTGTATTTGAACCCTTTCCAACAATGACTGTATGATTTTGAGGGGCGGGGGGTGGGGGGGGTGCGGGTTGGGGGTGGGGGAGAGATACATGTAAGTATCTTCTGTAGCCTCTGAAGGACAGTACTACAAGAAAAAAATGTGTTATTTAAGCAAAAAAAAAAAAAAAACAAAACACAAGCACACATCTCCATTCTGTTCAGAAGTTCAAAATCAATCTCTCAGATGGATCTCAAAATCATACAGTCATTGTTGTAAAGGGTTCAAATACACAAACATGCTGGAAAACAAAATAATTTGTGGGATCTGAAGGATTTTTCTGAAGAACAGCAGACAGTTTAACTGTTCAGGACAAACAAGGGACTCATGAACAACTATCAATAAACAAAACAAAAAAAAAAAAAAAACACAGCTGTGGATCATTTAGGTAACAACACAGTATTAATAATCAAATGTAATGTAAACTTTTGAACGGGGTCATTTTTATAAATTCAACTTTTTTTTTTTCTTTTGTGGACTATATGTAAATATATTTTATGTTAAATATAATATTCAGGTCAGTACTAAAACAATAACATGCATTTTGTATGATCCCACTTATTTTAGTAAAATAATGAACATTTTGCAGATTCTGAAAGGTGTGTGTAAACTTTTGACCTCAACTGTACCATATGCACAGTGTGTTGAAGTCACTTTCACAATCGTTTCAATCAACCTCAGAGGAAAACCTGTAACACTTAAGTTTAACCTCTCACACGACAGACCTAAAAAGCCACATTTTCTGCTTGTGAGAGAAAATAATTAATAAAATGCTGCATGTTGCTTTATTTATAAGTCGGTAACTGCTGATGCTGTGATGAACTCAGAAAGGTTTGAGTTAAATTTGTGGTTTTAGGTTTGATTAGTTTCAGATACACAAAATAGAGCAGTGTTTAGTTAGTCAAGAAATATTCTTTGTTTATTTGACTTGAAGTAAATTAAATAAGTTCACATGCAGTGATAATGTAATCACATTATTAATATAAATATTTGTTGTTGTTGTTGTTTAAATTTCTGCTTTGTGCTTTATGGCAATTTACAACTGAATTACTATTTCCATTGTGATTTTTAAAATGAGATTGTCTATGCTTTTAATTCAACATGCTTTTATTTATTGAACTATTTATTTATTTATTTTGCAGTGTATTCTTCTGTTGACCCCTGCTACAACTACACTGTGCTGGACAATCCATGGAGATCCACTAATTATGGTTCAGGCAGTAAGTGTGATGTGTCAGTCACCTGGAGTGGCTGGTATCGTCACTTTATTAACAATGTGAGCGCTCAGATCCCAGACACGTGTGTTGCAAATGGTCGCTGTGGCACTAATTACCCACTGTGGATTCGTGGTGGACACCCAACAGTACAGGATGGAGTCGTTACTCGAGATGTGTGTGCTCATGGTGGTAGTTACTGCTGCGGTATCGGGTCTTTTCCCATTAAAGTCAAAGCCTGTTCAGGCAATTATTATGTCTATGAGCTGGTTACTCCAACTCAGTGCACTTCAGCATACTGTGCAGGTGATTATATTCACTTGAGCTCTTTGTATTATTTGTGTTATTGCTGATTCATTAATATTCATCAGTTATTGTTTTTGTTGTTGCTGTTGTTTTTTCAGTTGTTACTGACATCAGCAGCACTGTTACAACAGTCGCACCAGAGACAACGACAGCTGGTATTTATTTTACTTAAAATTTCTACACTAATTTTTGTTCATTAATACTCATGTATGGAAGCCTTGAACCACAATGTGGAAAAAACATTCACAGATCCAGAATTTTCTGTTTTTCTCTCAACAAAAAACTTTTTCAAAAAACAACAAAAACTGTTTTCGAAAACATTTTTCGCACAATTATAAAGAAAGAAATGTGCAACAAACAATATGGTGAATAAATGTTTATACCTTCATGTTTTTTCTTTTCTTTTCTATTTGTATTACTTTTGTTAAATTTAAGGCCCATCTACAATATTTCAATTCAAATACAGTTCATATAAAGTGAACAAGTTCAAAAGTTTGGGATCAGTAAAGCTTTTTTTTTTGTTTGTTTTTTAAGTCTCTTATGCTCATCAAAGCTGCATTTATTTGATCAAAAATATAGAAGAAACAGTAATATTGTGAAATATTGTTGCAATTAAAAGAATGGTTTTCTGTTTAATATACTATATATTTTTTTCTTTATTTCTGTGATGCAAAGCTGATTTTTTTTTTTTAATCAGCTATTACTCCAGTCTTTAGTGTCACAAACAATCATTCTAACATGCTGATTTATTATCAATGTTGAAAACAGTTGTAAGGGATGTAATAGGTGTCTTTACACCTTCCCGTGCTTGTCCCCTAATTATAATAAGTACAGTCAAATTTTTATTTATTTATTTATTTATTTATTTATTATTTGTGGAGAGAGAGAGAAAAAATGAAAAAAACAAAACAAAAAAAAAAAAAGGGGGGGCTTCCATACTCACAGTCACATTTATCATTTATTTTTGATCTATGCTTTTATAATTGTTAGAATTTAATATCTAACTTGATTAACTGCCGAGATTCGATTTTAGTTGAGCGATGGAGCACAGAGTCAGGATCCTGGACCATTGAGACAACCACACACAGAAAAGGTGTAATTCACTCAAAGGCATTTATTAAAGGAAGACTTCAACATTTATATGGTAAATATGAAGAAGTGAAATCAAACATCACACCCTTCAGGAAACACACCGTACATCACGTCTCTAGGCTAGACTTATGTCATGTCTACTTTTCAGGTTAGTATGAGAAGGGCACAGGAGGTCAGGATTATTACAATCTCACAATGGCCACTTTAAGACAGAATGTCTTACTTAACACTCCTGTGCCTCGTATAAAACAATCGTATTAGTATTAATATCAGTAATGGTATTAATGTCAAATCAATATAAAACAAAACAATCATATTAGTATCACTGTTAAATCAAGATACACATGAGTATGACTAATATCATTTGCAATTGAATACATGTAATCATCTAGAATATCTTTCTGATTATAATGATATAAAATGCTGTAATCATTTCTATGATTATATCAGTAATCAAGCAAAAACATCAACAGATGACCAATCTATTTTGATAATCATTTTCTTTGTCCCAAACAATCTTATCATGCTCAGTAACATTTAACAAGCACATATGTTGTATCTTCTTTGAAATCTACGCTCACTCGAAATCGTCGATCTGTACCCTCTCCTCCAGGACCATGATATGCTTTTACATCTGCCCAGCTACATGCTCCCTTACAAAAATACATATCATTTCCATACCGGTTTCTTATATCCCGCCGATTGTATTCTACCCCTCCATTTGCAGAAATTGGATCACATATGAAACTTTCGCTTCTCCCTTCTCTCATAGTTATTCTCAATGGGGTAGTTTCGGGCGGGCTGCGTCTATGTTCTGCCAATTCTCGTCTCTTATAGGTCGTGTCGTTCTGTCTAAATTTCTCAATTTCCCATAGCAAAAGTCCGGTCACAATGATTATTGCAATTGTGGCCATAACACATGTTGTTCCTCTTATGCCACACATACCTGGCCATCTAAATGGATGCCAGGGTCTCCTATCCATGTTTATCATGCTATGGTTTTCGTTTTATCTGTTTTTATTTCTACTCTTCTTGACACGAAAAATAATAATAGGCTTCAATTAATTTCCCTGCGTTATTTATTATATATATAGTCAATAGTCCGCCGTGAAATAATTCTTTCCGATCGTGTATTTTTACTAATGCAGTGCTTGGAACAAACGTGGCTAGTCTATTTTGCAGCTCTAACCACTGATCTTTCGAGTTCTCTAGTGGTTGCGTATACACGTTAATAATTCTGCCAGACGTAAGAAATTTTATAGGCAATCCAAAATCGGATAGCGCCTTTGTTGCTATCTCAAAACATGTTGTTCCTTTAACGATTGTCCACTCGTCTAACAAACGTCTTAGGTCATGGAAGGACATTAGAGTTCCACTTCCTTCTTGTATATTTCAAACTCTCCCTGGTTCAAAGTGAACAGGTAGAATACAATTTTATCTGGATATACCCTGTCTAGTATTATTCCTTTCCACTGTGGTTCACTCTCCAAGACCTCTTCGGTTAACTGAATAATATGTTCATCAAATGCAAGAAGAGCTTCTACAATTGAACACTGCGTGAAACTCTCTAGTGGCGGATAATCCATCAATTTGGCCCTTAATGCGTACAGGGTTGTATAAGGAGTTAGCACTGTTTGGCTCAATGGGCCACCTATCTTCTAGCCTCGGATAACCCCCACCTCACTATAAGAGGTAGTTCCCTCCTCAGCTTAATCAGTGTTTTTCCTCCTACCTGTTAAGCATTAAGGTGAATCCCCTTTTCAGGATTCAATTTTAAATTGGAGCTTTCCTGCTCTCCTGTAGAATACTGCTTTACTCTTGAGGCGTGTATCCACTGTGGCTGGTAGTCCGTCAGAACTCCCGTCCTGGTTACTGCAATCACAGTGGCTGGTCCAAGATACTTCGGCTCTCCTATCCTCGTCGGCTTCAGACTTTTGATCAGCACACTCTGGCCTGGAACAAAAGAATGAGTAGGCTTTTCTGAGGGGAGAGGAAGACACAAAGAAACATCAGCACATATAGAGTTAAGTTTTTCTATTAAGGAAGTCACGTAGTCCTCCTGTATCACCTCCAGGTCTCCTAAAGAAGCAATGCCTGCGCGGCCTTTGACCCATGGGGTCGGGAAAGGCCTACCCATTAGTATTTCAAATGGTGATAGTTTAGTGGTGGAAGATGGAGTCATTCTTATTTCTGTTAACACTGCTGGTAGCAAATCTACCCATTTTTTCCCCTTAATGGTTTTGTTTAAACGTTCCACGTTCGAACATGATTGCGGATGGTACGGTATGGAGAAATGCCAATCGATGGACAATGATTTGGCCAAAAACTGCGTAACCCTGGACGCAAATGGCGTCCCATTGTCACTCTCAATGGTAGTAGGTATACCAAATCTGGGAATTATCTCTTTAGTTAGAATTTTAACCACGGTCTTAGCGTCCTCTTTTGCACATGGGAACGCTTCTGGCCACTTTGAAAATCGGTCTACTATAACCAGAAGGTACTTTAAATTACCTATTGGTGGCATATGCGTAAAATCGACCTGCACATGCTGAAAAGGTGCTTCTGGGTGCAGTAATGCTTCATGTTTAATCGGTCTGTGTGGGTTTACCTTAGCACACGTAAGACACGAGTCTAGAATGAGCTTGGCTGTTTTATGTACATCTGCGATGCAGTACAAACGATTTATTACTTGTACTACTTTTGCACAGCTTGTATGCGACAAACCATGGTAATGCCTAATGAGGATTACCAATCCTAACTTTGGGAGTGCTATTCTTCCCTTTTCATCTCTCACAATACCATCTTTATCTGGGGCACACCCGTGTTTACTCCAATGTTCTAAGTCAGTTTGTGTTGGTTGACTTTGCAGAATCTTAATGTCAATTTCAGGTACATTAGTTATGTGCACAGACATAGTTACCTGACTTTTGTTACCCATATCAAATGGAGGTTTAATCTGGGCTTTTGCCGCTTGCTTTGCAGCCTCATCTGCTTTTCTATTTCCTACAGCTTGTTCATCATCTCCTGCTGCGTGACCTTTCACTTTTACAATGGCCACTTCGGCAGGTAGCTGTACTGCTTCAGTTAACTGTCCTATTAGGTTTGAATGCGCTATTGGTTTACCATCTGCTGTCTTAAAATCCTTAGCTTCCCATGTCCTGGCAAAGTGATGCACTACCCCCCATGCATACTTTGAATCAGTATAAATTGTTACCCGTTTCCCCTCCATCAGCCTACATGCTCTTATTAACGCTACCAATTCTGCAGCTTGCGCTGAATTATAGTCTAAGGCATAAGCTTCTATTGTTTCCCCAGTTTCTGACACCACAGCATACCCACAAAGGTAGACACCATCAAAAGGTTTTGAGCATGATCCATCAACATATATGTGCTCCCCCCCATCCAGGGGCGAATCCAAGAGATCGGCCCTGGAAGAACATGAGGAAGTTAATTCAATGATACAATCATGACTTTCATTACCATCTATCATGTCAGCCATTCCAAGAACCCCTAATAAAGCAGGATTAATTGATGATGTTGGCTGAATGGTGAGGTTTTTTGTGGCCAGCAGGATTGCCTCGTAGCCTGAGCGTCGTTGCGCTGTCATGTGTTGCGTCTGCATATTGTGTAGGATTGCTCCCACCTGATGTGAAGTATATACAATCATTGGATGCGACAGAACAATCTTCTCAGCCATCTGCACCACTATAGCAGCCGCTGACACAGCACGAAGACATGCTGGCATGCCTGCAGCTACATTATCCAATTTTTTAGACAGGTAAGCTACAGGTCTGTAGGTGGAACCATGCTGTTGCAGCAGGACACCCATGGCCACCCCCTCCGTCTCCCGGACATGCAAATGGAACTCCTTTTCAAAACTGGGGAGACCGAGGCTAGGAGCCGTGGTGATGGCCTTCTTCAATGCCGCGAAGTGCATTTCTGCCTCATCAGTCCAGTTCAACGTCGTTTTAGGTGGAGCTTTGCGGTCGATTAGACTTCTCAGATACTTGTCATGTATCGCACAGTCAGGTATCCAGGATCTACAATAGTTCACGAGTCCCAAAAAGCTTTGAAGCTGCTGCACAGTTTGTGGGGACTTCATCTTCCTGATCATCTGGACCCTGCCTATGGAAATCGCTCGCAAACCTGGCATTATTATGTGTCCCAGGTATGTTACCTTAGGCTGGACCCACTGGAGCTTTTCTTTCGAGGCTTTAAACCCAGCTTGTGCAAGGACGTTGCAGACGATGATAGAGGCTTTCTCACAGTCCTCACGCGTTTCCGAAGAAATGATCAGGTCATCTGCGTACTGGAGGACACAGACTGTGGAAGGCAGGTCAGTCATTTTGGCCAGTGTCCTTTGAACAGCCGCCGAGAAGACTGCGGGGGAGTCCACATAGCCCTGAGCAAGGCGTGTCCACGTATATTGTGCATTTTGGAAAGTGAATGCTAGAATCGGCTGCGTCTCTGGATGCACAGGTACAGAGAAGAAAGCTGCACACAAATCAATGACCGTAAAATAATTATGCGTACATGGTATAGAATTGATAACAATTGGAACATCAGGCACAATTGGTGCTAATGGCATTATCAATTTGTTTATGGCCCTCAAATCTTGAGTCAGACGCCATGTTTTTCCATCAGCTTTTACCACCGGATTAATTGGTGTGTTGTATGGCGAATGAGTCGGCACGAGGACACCCTGCTGGACAAAATTGTCAATCAATGGTTTAATACCAAGTTCCTTGTCTTTAGACAAAGGATATTGCTTAATGTAGACTGGCTGTTTAGTTTTAAGCTTTGCTTTATACGGTTCCATGTCAATAAAACCTGTTTCATCTTTATATTGTGACCATAATGATGGATCAATCATGGTCTCTACCATTGGTGGTATGTCAGCCTTGGATTCAGCTGGTTGTGGTTCACTGGGTTCTTCCCATGTAGGCAAAGGATTCATTGAGGCCTGTAAGCTTGATAGGAAAGAAAACACAACATGATTATCAGTAAATTTAATATCCATATTCAATTTGTGCATTATATCTCTTCCCAGTAAATTTAGTGGAGCTCCTGGTATGATTGTGAATTTGTGAAAAAATGGCTTGCATCCAGGAGCTCTTACTTCCAAAGGGGGCGTTACAGGACATGCAATGTCAGTTCCTGAAATTCCCACAGAGTTAACTATTTGATTAGAAATGGGACCCTCATAATGTGCAGAGGTCATTGAGGACCTGTCTGCCCCTGTATCAAAAAGGAAAATTTGTGGTTGACCATGCACCATTATTGTAAAATATGGTAATTCTTCACCATGATTTGAAAATGTAAGGGTCATCATAGATAAATCGGAACTGACATCACTCTGTAGGCATCCCTATTGTTGTTTATTATCCCATGTAGTTGGGTATTGGGCTGATGTTAAGCCTCTCTGCTGCTGTGGCCTGTCTCTACCTTGCTGTGGCTGTGGCTGTGGCTGTCTCATTTGGAACTTCCTCTTTATCCAACCTCTTTCTCTTTGACCTTCTGACCGACAGAAGCGCTGTACGTGCCCGGGTCGGCCACATAAATAGCACACCATTCTGGTGTTTTTTGGTTGGACCAATCGTGGTTTCACTTCTACTCCCTGGCCATACCGAATCCCTTTCACTTCCTGGCCTGTAAACATCGCAGCCTCAGTTTTAGCTACAAACCCTCCAGAGGAATCTAGTTCCCTAACTCGCTTCCCTAAAGCATCTATCTCCATGTCAAACAGATTTGTAGTTGTAATTCTGATTAGTTGAGCTTGCTTGCATTGCATGTTGTTCAAGAATGTATTAATAAACAAAGCTCGCATTTCAGCACTCAGTGGGAGTTTAGACTCCTCTACCCAGGCCTTTTTAAACCGTAGGTAGAAATCAGAAGCTGATTCTTTAGGTTTCTGCTTTGTATTTGCAGCAAATGATAGATCTTGTCTGTTACCCATTCGTTTATCTAGAAAAATTCTCAGTTCTTTAAAGAACGTGTCATGATTTTCAGACTTCTCCCAAAAAAACTCATGAGGGCTACCAGCTGTAGCTGTGCCCGATATTTTATCATTCTCATAGGATAATGTTGGACATTCAGTAATCAACATTGATTCAGTGACATCTGCCTCTAGCGTTCTCGCCAGAACCGCCCTGTAATCTGCACCAGTAAAGTGAGCATACCTTGTATGCGTTTGCAGAATAGTCACAAATTTGCTGGGGTTCTGAGGAGAAGGCAAACTTTTGCATATTGCCTCCATATCTGCCATTTTTATAGGCTTAACTGCTATGCCGTTACCAGATCTTAGCCATACCATTGCACCGTTGGATCTCTCATTGAACACTTCCATTTCATTGTTAACTTTAGCAGATTTTGCAGTTTCTGTGTTCATCTCTGTCATTTTAAATTTAGGTGCAGACGGTGCTGTAATTTTAGGCGTGCAGTAGGGTGGGGGTTTATCCCCTGCGGGGCAATTTTGTCTTGCCACATAAGCAGCCACTTGTTTTTTTCTCTGGGCCCTGGTCCCAAACTTTTTTCATCTCTTTCCATATACCATAACTCTTATTCATATAGTTGTAATCCCAATTAGGATCGCCCCAGCCCTCTTTGACTAGACTTTTAGCCAACCGCATGCCCTCATCTGTGAATGAACCCTCTCGTGGATACGGTATTTCAATTTGCGGTTTCATTTTTTCTGACCATCCTGCCATATTACTGACATATGGTTCTGTATAAATTCCCTGATTATTTCTGTACATAAAATCAACTGGCGTTTCCCCCGGTAGCGGTCTCGATACTGAACCCCCCATCTTCCACTTTTTAGGAGTTAGTATTAGCAGTTAGTAAACACAAATTCTCTGCACTTTATGGCTCAACCTCAATTGTAGTACATGTATCGTATTGTGACTTTGGGTGATGGTCCTATATTTCGGCTCACACAAGACTTTACGTCCTGATCGCCGCTAAATCACCTTCTTTTGTTTGGGTGCTTCCCTATTTCTTTTGGGCTTTTGCCAAACCGTTCAGCTCCCGCCGAACCGCATTCGGGTCGCCCCTAAAGCACCTTCTTTTTGTCACAATATATCAACATGCAGTAACAATTGGAAAAAAAAATTCACAAATATGTGATTATTAATAATTTCCTTATTTTGTTCTACCCGCGAAATAATTTACGCAGCCGTGATCCAAAAATACGGTGTGATCAGTACCGTATATCCAAATCACTCACCACGCTAATAGTTACCACGTAACTACTGTTGCCAGCCGAAGTGTTACAACAATGGAACCGAGTGATTTCCACTAACGACTAGTGATTTCCTAATCTAGCGACTAGTGATTTCCTAATCCCACGTTAATAATTAGCTTAAAATTACTGTTGCCAGCCGAAGTGATACAACAATGGCTGATCCCCAGCGCGTCTTTCCCACTCGATCTCGGGACAGTGTTCCCGGTTCGTAGGGAGATTAGGGAAATAATTTTCCCCCCTTCGCGGACGAGCCCCCAACTGTTAGAATTTAATATCTAACTTGATTAACTGCCGAGATTCGATTTTAGTTGAGCGATGGAGCACAGAGTCAGGATCCTGGACCATTGAGACAACCACACACAGAAAAGGTGTAATTCACTCAAAGGCATTTATTAAAGGAAGACACCAACATTTTATATGGTAAATATGAAGAAGTGAAATCAAACATGGAGTTTTTGTCTACTGAGAGTTTTTTGTCCAGTGAGACTTTTGGCAGCTGAACATTTGACATGTTGCTAAACAATGGTGAAATCCATTAATTGCACTGTATTTCTGTCCCTTGCAGCCTTGTTTTTATTCATATAAAAAATAAAAATAATAAATGGCGCTATCCTGACTAAGGTCTGTACTCCTCTGTATTCTTATTTACTGCAAGAAAAGTATATATGAAATCAACTGTAATTATATACAATATCAATGATTAATAGAGTTTGTTTTTCCTTGTATCTTTTCTAAACAGGACACTGTTAATTCTGCAGTGTTTGAAGAATCCCAGATGGGCAACCTGTCAAAGATGTTTTAACAGCCTGTTTTAATGTATACATTCACTGGGAATCAGGACACATTGCAGCAGTGAGAACTAGAGTTGGGGTACTCGGACTCCAGTCTTGAGTACAATTTTTAGCAGACTCGGACTTGTCACGGACTCGGATGCATTTTTACTCTGACTTGACTCAGACTCAAGCATTTCAGACTCGGAAAATATTCCAGCCGAGTCCAACCGAATCCAGGGACAGTTGACGGAAATGTCACTGACTCGATGCGTTATCACGAAAGTGATATTCAGTATTTGCATGTTTGTCCAGAAGGCTACTTGAAAGCCGACAGGTTTATGTGTGCACACACTCAAAGTGCGCTCACAGAACACGCCTCTAAGTCGGTGTGTGAATGCCGAGTTCTCTTTCGCTTAAGTTCTGTTAAAGTTCTGTTATTAATACACATATGCTTGTTTTGGAGACTATTCATGTAAATGCAATTGGTTTTGTCTTAAGTAAACCTGAACAGTTGGGAGAAATACTGACGCGTCAAAAATATGTTATCTGTGCGTCAAATCTTAAAGTGACAGCAGCGTAAACCTGCAGCCGCCAACATGTTATAAATGTTAATCAAACAACAAAAGAAAAAGAGAAAATCACTCACTGAATTCACTTACCAAAAAGAAGTATACTTCAAGTTTATTTAATTAAATATACTTAAGTAAAGTTCAAGTATATTATTAAGTATACTTTACGTAGTAAGTATACAAATTTCACTGTACTAGTAGTATACTTGTACGTGTCCTATTTCAATACCACTTGGGACTAAATTGACCCACTTTCTAGTATATAAAAGTATACATTTAAGTATACTTTAAGTATAACAGTAGTAAAGTTACAGGTATACTGATTAAATACTACAGTTTACTAATTAAATATTTGTAGGATTTTTAGTACACCTTGAAGTATAGTCTCCGTAAACTACTAGTTTTGTAGTTTTATATTGAAAGTATACTCGTAAGTTTTCTTTAAGAGAACTTTACATCATACTTTAAGTATGCTACTATGTCCCTATTACGTATTAATTTGTATATATTTTGTTATATTAATATCTGAACATACAAAACATCAAAAAGAAAGAACATTTCTTTGTAAACAAAAACATTTTATTCTAGCTTCATGCATTCTTTTTATAAACACTTGAATGTTAGTAAGTTTCAGAATAATAATATAAAAATCAATAAACAACATTTTTACTATGAATTGGATTCAGAATGATAATCAAAATGTGGAGTCAATCAACACCACAAAGCTTGACAGTCATTACTACCTCTTCATGGGTCGACATTTTATTCCATAGCATTACAGTTTTGATGCTGTTTTATGACTGATGATCGTGTTAAAAACGTGTGGAAGCATCAGTTTTTTCGGCTTCATCTTACAGAAGAAGTATAATAGTGCCTGTGCCATATAACAATGAAAATATGGATTCTCAGAGAACAATTTTGCTTAAATATATTTAGACTTTTTCTAAGTGTGTCAAGTATACTTAAATGTCATTTTATGTATATTTCTGAGAAGTACATAAAGCATATTTCTGAGAAGTACATAAAAAATAGACTGAAAGTATACTTTCCTATTTTTTAGTTTAAAAGAAGTATACTAATAGCACACTTCTTTTTCGTAAGGGTGGGCAACAGGCATTGAGACCGACCCAGTCTGTGTCCAAAATTGTATACTCTGGAGTAGGTACTTCTTTTGAATAAGTAATTGCTTAATGACCATTAAAACTGTATGATCTTTATAGTATGTATGTATTTAGTAATCAGGACACCTCATGGAATAGTAAATTGTCCATCACATGCACAGTTAATCTCGTCTGAGATAATATGTCATTCAGGGTCTTTCTGTCTAAAGTTTTATGAATACTCTGAACCCTGACATACTACTCAGTTCACATACCGGTTTTGGCTTGCTATATAGTAGGGAAGTATGTGATTTTGCATGCAGCCCAACTGCTAACCTTAGTATTGTATCAGGGACAATGTTCTAGTGGAAATACTAAATTAATTCCTTATTTACATTTCAGTTTTTTGAGCAAATAAATGTTTTAAATGTTTATATTTTAATAAATCTTCTTATACAGACAAATGACTTTTT